>NC_083438.1:22355688-22492468 GCF_020745735.1 Hemiscyllium ocellatum
GCTGTTAGATTGTTATACACTGCCCCAGCTGTTAGATTGTTATACACTGTCCCAGCTGTTAGATTGTTATACACTGCCCCAGCTGTTAGATTGTTATACACTGTCCCAGCTGTTAGATTGTTTTACAATGTACCAGCTGTTAGATTGTTATACACTGCCCAGCTGTTAGATTGTTATACACAGTCCCAACTGTTAGATTGTTATACACTGTCCAGCTGTTAGATTGTTATACAGTGTCCCAGCTTTTAGATTTTCATACAGTGTCCCAGCTGTTAGATTGTTATGCACTGCCCCAGCTGTTAGATTGTTATACAGTGTCCCAGCTGTTAGATTGTTATACAGTGTCCCAGCTGTTAGATTGTTATACACTTTCCCAGCTGTTAGATTTTTATACACTGCCCCAGCTGTTAGATTGTTATACAGTGTCCCATCTGTTAGATTGTTATACACTGCCCCAGCTGTTAGATTGTTATACAACGTCCCAGCTGTTAGATTGTTATGCACTGTCCCAGCTGTTAGATTGTTATACAGTGTCCCAGCTGTTAGATTGTTATACACTGTCCACAACTGTTAGACTGTTATACAGTGTCCCTGCTGTTAGATTGTTATGCAGTGTCCTAGCTGTTAGATTGTTATACACTGCCCCAGCTGTTAGATTGTTATACACTCTCCCAGCTGTTAGATTGTTGTACACTGCCCCAGCTGTTAGATTGTCATACCCTGTCCCAGCCGTAAGATTGTTATACAGTGTCCCAGCTGTTAGATTGTTATACACTGTCCCAGCTGTTAGATTGTTATACAGTCTCCCAGCTGTTGGAACGTTATACACTGTCCCAGCTGTTAGATTGTTTTACACTGTCCCAGCTGTTAGATTGTTATACAGTGTCCCAGCTATTAGATTGTAATACCCTGTCCCAGCTGTTAGATTGTTATACAGTGTCCCAGCTGTTAGATTGTTATCCACTGCCCCAGCTGTTAGATTGTAATACCCTGTCCCAGCTGTTAGATTGTAATACACTGCCCCAGCTGTTAGATTGTTATACACTATCCCCAGCTGTTAGATTGTTATGCACTGTCCCAGCTGTTAGATTGTTATACACTGCCCCAGCTGTTAGATTGTTATACAGTGCCCCAGCTGTTAGATTGTTATACACTATCCCCAGCTGTTAGATTGTTATGCAGTGCCCCAGCTATTAGATTGTTACACAGTGTCCCAGCTGTTCGATTGTTATACATGTAACAGCTGTTAGATTGTTATACAGTGTCCCAGCTTTTAGATTGTTATACACTGCCCCAGCTGTTAGATTGTTATGCAGTGTCCCCCGCTGTTAGATTGTTATACACTGCCCCAGCTGTTAGATTGTTATGCAGTGCCCCAGCTGTTAGATTGTTATACAGTGTCCCAGCTGTTAGATTGTTATACAGTGTCCCAGCAGTTAGATTGTTATACACTGCCCCAGCTGTTAGATTGTTATACAGTGCCCCAGCTGTTAGATTGTCATACAGTGTCCCAGCTGTTAGATTGTTATACACTGCCCAGCTGTTAGATTGTTATACAGTGTCCCAGCTGTTAGATTGTTATACACTGCCCCAGCTGTTAGATTGTTATACAGTGCCCCAGCTGTTAGATTGTTATACACTGCCCCAGCTGTTAGATTGTTATACAGTGCCCAGCTGTTAGATTGTCATACAGTGTCCCAGCTGTTAGATTGTTATACACTGCCCCAGCTGTTAGATTGTTATACAGTGTCCCAGCTGTTAGATTGTTATACACTGCCCCAGCTGTTAGATTGTTATACAGTGCCCAGCTGTTAGATTGTCATACAGTGTCCAGCTGTTAGATTGTTATACACTGCCCCAGCTGTTAGATTGTTATACACTGCCCCAGCTGTTAGATTGTCATACAGTGTCCCAGCTGTTAGATTGTTATACACTGCCCCAGCTGTTAGATTGTTATACAGTGTCCAGCTGTTAGATTGTTATACAGTGTCCCCAGCTCTTAGATTGTTATATACTGCCACAGCTGTTAGATTGTTATACACTGTCCCAGCTGTTAGATTGTTATACAGTGACCCCCAGATATTAGACTGTTATTCAGCTTCCCAGATATTAGAATGTTATACAGTGTCCCAAATATTTGACTGTTATACACTGTCCCCCAGATATTAGACTGTTATACAGTGCCCCCAGATATTCGACTGTTATACAGTGTCCCAGATATCAGACTATTATGCGCTGTCACCCAGATATTAGACTGTTGTACATTTTCCCCCAGAGATTAGACTGTTAAAATGTGTCCCAGATATTAAACTGCTATACAGCGTCCCAGATATTAGACTGTTATACAGTGTCCCCAAGATATTAGTCTGTTATACACTGTTCTAGATATTAGACTGTTATGCAGTGTCCCAGATATTAGAATGTTATACAGTACCCCCAGATATTAGATTGGTATACACTGTCCCAGCTGTTAGACTGTTATACATTGTCCCAGCTGTTAGATTGTTATAGAGTGCCCCAGCGGTTAGATTGTTATACAGTGTCCCAACTGTTAGATTGTTGTACAGTGTCCCAGCTGTCACACTGTTATACAGTGTCCCAGCTGTTAGATTGTTATACAGTGTCCCAGCTGTTAGATTGTTAAACAGTGCCCCAGCTGTTAGATTGTTATACACTGTCCCAGCTGTTAGACTGTTATACACTGTCCCAGCTGTTAGATTGTTATACACTGTCCCAGCTGTTAGATTGTTATACACTGTCCCCAGCTGTTAGATTATTATACACTGTCCCAGCTGTTCGATTGTTATACAGTGTCCCAGCTGTTAGATTATTATACACTGCCCCAGCTGTTAGATTGTTATACCCTGCCCCAACTGTTAGATTGTTATACACTGTCCCCAGCTGTTAGATTGTTATACACTGTCCCAGCTGTTCGATTGTTATACACTCTCCCAGCTGTTAGATTGTTGTACACTGCCCCAGCTGTTAGATTGTCATACCCTGTCCCTGCTGTTAGATTGTTATACAGTGTCCTAGCTGTTAGATTGTTATACACTGCCCCAGCTGTTAGATTGTTATACAGTGTCCCAGCTGTTAGATTGTTATACAGTGTCCCCAGCTCTTAGATTGTTATATACTGCCACAGCTGTTAGATTGTTATACACTCTCCCAGCTGTTAGATTGTTATACAGTGACCCCCAGATATTAGACTGTTATTCAGCTTCCCAGATATTAGAATGTTATACAGTGTCCCAAATATTTGACTGTTATACACTGTCCCCCAGATATTAGACTGTTATACAGTGCCCCCAGATATTCGACTGTTATACAGTGTCCCAGATATCAGACTATTATGCGCTGTCACCCAGATATTAGACTGTTGTACATTTTCCCCCAGAGATTAGACTGTTAAAATGTGTCCCAGATATTAAACTGCTATACAGCGTCCCAGATATTAGACTGTTATACAGTGTCCCCAAGATATTAGTCTGTTATACACTGTTCTAGATATTAGACTGTTATGCAGTGTCCCCAGATATTAGAATGTTGTACAGTACCCCCAGATATTAGATTGGTATACACTGTCCCAGCTGTTAGACTGTTATACATTGACCCAGCTGTTAGATTGTTAAAGAGTGCCCCAGCGGTTAGATTGTTATACAGTGTCCCAACTGTTAGATTGTTGTACAGTGTCCCAGCTTTTAGATTTTCATACAGTGTCCCAGCTGTTAGATTGTTATAGAGTGTCCCAGCTGTTAGATTGTTAAACAGCGCCCCAGCTGTTAGATTGTTATACACTGTCCAGCTGTTAGACTGTTATACAATGTCCCAGCTGTTAGATTGTTATACACTGTCCCCAGCTGTTAGATTGTTATACACTGTCCCAGCTGTTTAGATTGTTATACAGTGTCCCAGCTGTTAGATTATTATACACTGCCCAGCTGTTAGATTGTTATACCCTGCCCCAACTGTTAGATTGTTATACACTGTCCCAGCTGTTAGATTGTTATGCACTGTCCCAGCTGTTCGATTGTTATACAGTGTCCCAGCTGTTAGATTATTATACACTGCCCCAGCTGTTAGATTGTTATACCCTGCCCCAACTGTTAGATTGTTATACACTGTCCCAGCTGTTAGATTGTTATACACTGCCCCAGCTGTTAGATTGTTATACAGTGTCCCAGCTGTTAGATTGTTATACAGTGCCCCAGCTGTTAGATTGTTATACACTGCCCAGCTGTTAGATTGTCATACTGTGTCCCAGCTGTTAGATTGTTATACACTGCCCCAGCTGTTAGATTGTTATACAGTGTCCC
The DNA here is from genome assembly GCF_020745735.1 of Hemiscyllium ocellatum. Taxonomy (NCBI): domain Eukaryota; kingdom Metazoa; phylum Chordata; class Chondrichthyes; order Orectolobiformes; family Hemiscylliidae; genus Hemiscyllium; species Hemiscyllium ocellatum. The sequence continues at coordinate 22,360,005 of NC_083438.1, forward strand.
AGCTGTTAGATTGTTATACAGTGTCCCCAGCTCTTAGATTGTTATATACTGCCACAGCTGTTAGATTGTTATACACTGTCCCAGCTGTTAGATTGTTATACAGTGACCCCAGATATTAGACTGTTATTCAGCTTCCCAGATATTAGAATGTTATACAGTGTCCCAAATATTTCACTGTTATACACTGTCCCCCAGATATTAGACTGTTATACAGTGCCCCCAGATATTCGACTGTTATACAGTGTCCCAGATATCAGACTATTATGCGCTGTCACCCAGATATTAGACTGTTGTACATTTTCCCCCAGAGATTAGACTGTTAAAATGTGTCCCAGATATTAAACTGCTATACAGCGTCCCAGATATTAGACTGTTATACAGTGTCCCCAAGATATTAGTCTGTTATACACTGTTCTAGATATTAGACTGTTATGCAGTGTCCCCAGATATTAGAATGTTATACAGTACCCCCAGATATTAGATTGGTATACACTGTCCCAGCTGTTAGACTGTTATACATTGTCCCAGCTGTTAGATTGTTATAGAGTGCCCCAGCGGTTAGATTGTTATACAGTGTCCCAACTGTTAGATTGTTGTACAGTGTCCCAGCTGTTACACTGTTATACAGTGTCCCAGCTGTTAGATTGTTATAGAGTGTCCCAGCTGTTAGATTGTTAAACAGTGCCCCAGCTGTTAGATTGTTATACACTGTCCCAGCTGTTAGACTGTTATACACTGTCCCAGCTGTTAGATTGTTATACACTGTCCCAGCTGTTAGATTGTTATACACTGTCCCCAGCTGTTAGATTGTTATACACTGTCCCAGCTGTTCGATTGTTATACAGTGTCCCAGCTGTTAGATTATTATACACTGCCCCAGCTGTTAGATTGTTATACCCTGCCCCAACTGTTAGATTGTTATACACTGTCCCCAGCTGTTAGATTGTTATACACTGTCCCAGCTGTTCGATTGTTATACACTCTTGCCCCAGCTGTTAGATTGTCATACCCTGTCCCTGCTGTTAGATTGTTATACAGTGTCCTAGCTGTTAGATTGTTATACACTGCCCCAGCTGTTAGATTGTTATACAGTGTCCCAGCTGTTAGATTGTTATACAGTGTCCCCAGCTCTTAGATTGTTATATACTGCCACAGCTGTTAGATTGTTATACACTGTCCCAGCTGTTAGATTGTTATACAGTGACCCCCAGATATTAGACTGTTATTCAGCTTCCCAGATATTAGAATGTTATACAGTGTCCCAAATATTTGACTGTTATACACTGTCCCCCAGATATTAGACTGTTATACAGTGCCCCCAGATATTCGACTGTTATACAGTGTCCCAGATATCAGACTATTATGCGCTGTCACCCAGATATTAGACTGTTGTACATTTTCCCCCAGAGATTAGACTGTTAAAATGTGTCCCAGATATTAAACTGCTATACAGCGTCCCAGATATTAGACTGTTATACAGTGTCCCCAAGATATTAGTCTGTTATACACTGTTCTAGATATTAGACTGTTATGCAGTGTCCCCAGATATTAGAATGTTATACAGTACCCCCAGATATTAGATTGGTATACACTGTCCCAGCTGTTAGACTGTTATACATTGTCCCAGCTGTTAGATTGTTATAGAGTGCCCCAGTGTTAGATTGTTATACAGTGTCCCAACTGTTAGATTGTTGTACAGTGTCCCAGCTGTTACACTGTTATACAGTGTCCCAGCTGTTAGATTGTTATACAGTGTCCCAGCTGTTAGATTGTTAAACAGTGCCCCAGCTGTTAGATTGTTATACACTGTCCCAGCTGTTAGACTGTTATACAATGTCGCAGCTGTTAGATTGTTATACACTGTCCCAGCTGTTAGATTGTTATACACTGTCCCCAGCTGTTAGATTGTTATACACTGTCCCAGCTGTTCGATTGTTATACAGTGTCCCAGCTGTTAGATTATTATACACTGCCCCAGCTGTTAGATTGTTATACCCTGCCCCAACTGTTAGATTGTTATACACTGTCCCCAGCTGTTAGATTGTTATACACTGTCCCAGCTGTTCGATTGTTATACACTCTCCCAGCTGTTAGATTGTTGTACACTGCCCCAGCTGTTAGATTGTCATACCCTGTCCCTGCTGTTAGATTGTTATACAGTGTCCTAGCTGTTAGATTGTTATACACTGCCCCAGCTGTTAGATTGTTATACACTCTCCCTGCTGTTAGATTGTTGTACACTGCCCCAGTTGTTAGATTGTCATACCCTGTCCCAGCTGTTAGATTGTTATACAGTGTCCCAACTGTTAGATTGTTATACACTGTCCCAGCTGTTAGATTGTTATACAGTCTCCCAGCTGTTGGAACGTTATACACTGTCCCAGCTGTTAGATTGTTATACACTGTCCCAGCTGTTAGATTGTTATACAGTGTCCCAGCTATTAGATTGTAATACCCTGTCCCAGCTGTTAGATTGTTATACAGTGTCCCAGCTGTTAGATTGTTATACACTGCCCCAGCTGTTAGATTGTAATACCCTGTCCCAGCTGTTAGATTGTAATACACTGCCCCAGCTGTTAGATTGTTATACACTATCCCCAGCTGTTAGATTGTTATGCACTGTCCCAGCTGTTAGATTGTTATACACTGCCCCAGCTGTTAGATTGTTATACACTGTCCCAGCTGTTAGATTGTTATACACTGCCCCAGCTGTTAGATTGTTACACAGTGTCCCAGCTGTTCGATTGTTATACTCTGTCCCAGCTGTTAGATTGTTATACACTGTCCCAGCTGTTAGATTGTTATACACTGCCCCAGCTGTTAGATTGTTATACAGTGTCCCAGCTGTTAGATTGTTATACACTGCCCCAGCTGTTAGATTGTTATGCACTGTCCCCCGCTGTTAGGTTGTTATGCACTGCCCCAGCTGTTAGATTGTTATGCAGTGCCCCAGCTGTTAGATTGTTATACAGTGTCCCAGCTGTTAGATTGTTATACACTGGCCCCAGCTGTTAGATTGTTATGCAGTGTCCCAGCTGTTAGATTGTTATACAGTGCCCCAGCTGTTAGTTTGTTGCAGTGTCCCAGCTGTTAGATTTTTACGCAGTGTCCCAGCTGTTAGATTGTTATACAGTGCCCCAGCTGTTAGTTTGTTACAGTGTCCCAGCTGTTAGATTGTTATACAATCTCCCAGCTGTTAGATTGTTATACACTGTCCGCAGCTGTTACATTGTTATACAGTGTCCTAGCTGTTAGATTGTTATACACTGTCCCAGCTGTTAGATTGTTATACACTGCCCCAGCTGTTAGATTGTCATCCCCTGTCCCAGCTGTTAGATTGTTATACAGTGCCCCAGCTGTTAGATTGTTATATAGTGTCCCAGCTGTAAGATTGTTATACACTGTCCCACCTGTTAGATTGTTATACACTGTCCCAGCTGTTAGATTGTTATACAGTGTCCCAGCTGTTGGAACGTTATACACTGTCCCAGCTGTTAGATTGTTATGCAGTCGCCAGCTGTTAGATTGTCATACAGTGCCCCAGCTGTTAGATTGTTATACAGTGCCCCACCTGTTAGATTGTCATACAGTGTCCCAGCTGTTAGATTGTTATACACTGTCCCAGCTGTTAGATTGTCATACAGTGTCCCAGCTGTTAGATTGTTATACACTGCCCCAGCTGTTAGATGGTCATACACTGTCCCAGCTGTTAGATTGTTATACAGTGCCCCAGCTGTTAGATTGTTATACACTGCCCCAGCTGTTAGATTGTCATGCAGTGCCCCAGCTGTTAGATTGTTATACACTGCCCCAGCCGTTAGATTGTCATACAGTGTCCCAGCTGTTAGATTGTTATACACTGCCCCAGCTGTTAGATTGTTATACAGTGTCCCAGCTGTTAGATTGTTATACAGTGTCCCCAGCTCTTAGATTGTTATATACTGCCACAGCTGTTAGATTGTTATACACTGTCCCAGCTGTTAGATTGTTATACAGTGACCCCCTGATATTAGACTGTTATTCAGCTTCCCAGATATTAGAATGTTATACAGTGTCCCAAATATTTGACTGTTATACACTGTCCCCCAGATATTAGACTGTTATACAGTGCCCCCAGATATTCGACTGTTATACAGTGTCCCTGATATCAGACTATTATGCGCTGTCACCCAGATATTAGACTGTTGTACATTTTCCCCCAGAGATTAGACTGTTAAAATGTGTCCCAGATATTAAACTGCTATACAGCGTCCCAGATATTAGACTGTTATACAGTGTCCCCAAGATATTAGTCTGTTATACACTGTTCTAGATATTAGACTGTTATGCAGTGTCCCCAGATATTAGAATGTTATACAGTACCCCCAGATATTAGATTGGTATACACTATCCCAGCTGTTACACTGTTATACAGTGTCCCAGCTGTTAGATTGTTATACAGTGTCCCAGCTGTTAGATTGTTAAACAGTGCCCCAGCTGTTAGATTGTTATACACTGTCCCAGCTGTTAGACTGTTATACACTGTCCCAGCTGTTAGATTGTTATACACTGTCCCAGCTGTTCGGTTGTTATACAGTGTCCCAGCTGTTAGATTATTATACACTGCCCCAGCTGTTAGATTGTTATACACTGTCCCCAGCTGTTAGATTGTTATACACTGTCCCAGCTGTTCGATTGTTATACACTGCCCCAGCTGTTAGATTGTTATACAGTGTCCCAGCTGTTAGATTATTATACACTGCCCCAGCTGTTAGATTGTTATGCAGTGTCCCAGCTGAAAGATTGTTATACAGTGCCCCAGCTGTTAGATTGTTATACAGTGCCCCAGCTGAAAGATTGTTATACACTGTCCCAGCTGTTAGATTGTGAAAAACTGCCCCAACTGTTACATTGTTATACAGTGTCCCAGCTGAAAGATTGTTATACAGTGCCCCAGCTGAAAGATTGTTATACACTGTCCCAGCTTTTAGATTGTTATACAGTATCCCAGCTGTTAGATTGTTATACACTGCCCCAGCTGTTAGATTGTCATACAGTGTCCCAGCTGTTAGATTGTTATGCACTGCCCTAGCTGTTAGATTGTTATACAGTGTCCCAGCTGTTAGATTGTTATACAGTTCCCAGCTGTTAGATTGTTATACACTTTCCCAGCTGTTTGATTTTTATACACTGCCCCAGCTGTTAGATTGTTATACACTGTCCGCAGCTGTTAGATTTTTATACAGTGTCCCAGCTGTTAGATTGTTTTACACAGTCCCAGCTGTTAGATTGTTTTACACAGTCCCAGCTGTTAGATTGTTATACACTGCCCCAGCTGTTAGATTGTTATACAGTGCCCCAGCTGTTAGATTGTAATACACTGCCCCAGCTGTTAGATTGTTATACACTATCCCCAGCTGTTAGATTGTCATACAGTGCCCCAGCTGTTAGATTGTTATACAGTGCCCAGCTGTTAGATTGTTATACAGTGCCCCAGCTGTTAGATTGTTATACACTGCCCCAGCTGTTAGATTGTCATACAGTGTCCCAGCTGTTAGATTGTTATACAGTGCCCCAGCTGTTAGATTGTTATACACTGCCCCAGCTGTTAGATTGTTATACAGTGTCCCCAGCTCTTAGATTGTTATATACTGCCACAGCTGTTAGATTGTTATACACTGTCCCAGCTGTTAGATGGTTATACAGTGTCCCCCAGATATTAGACTGTTATTCAGCTTCCCAGATATTAGAATGTTATACAGTGTCCCAAATATTAGACTGTTATACACTGTCCCCCAGATATTAGACTGTTATACAGTGCCCCCAGATATTTGACTGTTATACAGTGTCCCAGATATCAGACTGTTACGCGCTGTCACCCAGATATTAGACTGTTGTACATTTTCCCCCAGATATTAGACTGTTATACACTGTCCCCCAGATATTAGACTGTTAAAATGTGTCCCAGATATTAAACTGCTATACAGCGTCCCAGATATTAGTCTGTTATACACTGTTCCAGATATTAGACTGTTATGCAGTGTCCCCAGATATTAGAATGTTATACAGTACCCCCAGATATTAGATTGGTATACACTGTCCCAGCTGTTAGACTGTTATACATTGTCCCAGCTGTTAGATTGTTATAGAGTGCCCCAGCGGTTAGATTGTTATACAGTGTCCCAGCTGTTAGATTGTTATACAGTGCACCAGCTGTTAGATTGTTATACCCTGTCCCCAGATGTTAGATTGTTATACAGTGCCCCAACTGTTAGATTGTTATACCCTGCACCAACTGTTAGATTGTTATACACTGTCCCCAGATGTTAGATTGTTATACAGTGCCCCAACTGTTAGATTGTTATACTCTGCCCAGCTGTTAGATTGTTTTACACAGTCCCAGCTATTAGATTGTTATACCCTGCCCCAGCTGTTAGATTGTTATACACTGCCCCAGCTGTTTGAACGTTATACACTGTCCCAGCTGTTAGATTGTCATACAGTGTCCCAGCTGTTAGATTGTTATACACTGTCCCAGCTGTTAGATTGTTATACAGTGTCCCATCTGTTGGAACGTTATACACTGTCCCAGCTGTTAGCTTGTTATGCAGTGCCCCAGCTGTTAGATTGTCATACAGTGTCCCAGCTGTTAGATTGTTATACAGTGCCCCAGCTGTTAGATTGTCATAGTGTCCCAGCTGTTAGATTGTTATACACTGCCCCAGCTGTTAGATTGTCATCCACTGTCCCAGCTGTTAGATTGTTATACACTGCCCCAGCTGTTAGATTGTTATACAGTGCCCCAGCTGTTAGATTGTCATCCACTGTCCCAGCTGTTAGATTGTCATACAGTGTCCCAGCTGTTAGATTGTTATACACTGTCCCAGCTGTTAGATTGTTATACAGTGCCCCAGCTGTTAGATTGTCATACAGTGTCCCAGCTGTTAGATTGTTATGCACTGCCCCAGCTGTTAGATTGTCATACACTGTCCCAGCTGTTAGATTTTTATACAGTGCCCCAGCTGTTAGATTGTCATACAGTGTCCCAGCTGTTAGATTGTTATACACTGTCCCAGCTGTTAGATTGTTATACAGTGCCCCAGCTGTTAGATTGTTATGCACTGCCCCAGCTATTAGATTGTTATACAGTGTCCCAGCTCTTAGATTGTTATATACTGCCCCAGCTGTTAGATTGTTATACAGTGTCCCAGCTGTTAGATTGTTATACAGTGTCCCCCAGATATTAGACTGTTATTCAGCGTCCCAGATATTAGATTGTTATACGCTGTCCCCCAGATATTAGAATGTTATACAGTGTCCCCAGATATTAGACTGTTACACAGTGTCCCCAGGTTTTAGACTGTTTACAGTGTCCCAGATATTAGAATGTTATACAGTGTCCCAAATATTAGACTGTTATACACTGTCCCCCAGATATTAGACTGTGATACAGTGCCCCCAGATATTGGACTGTTATACAGTGTCACAGATATCACACTGTTACGCGCTGTCACCCAGATATTAGACTGTTGTACATTTTCCCCCAGATATTAGACTGTTATACACTGTCCCCCAGATATTAGACTGTTAAAATGTGTCCCAGATATTAAACTGCTATGCAGTGTCCCAGATATTAGACTGTTATACAGTGTCCCCAAGATATTCATCTGTTATACACTGTTCCAGATATTAGACTGTTATACAGTGTCCCCAGATATTAGAATGTTATGCAGTACCCCCAGATATTAGATTGTTATACAGTGTCCCAGCTGTTACACTCTTATACAGTGTCCCAGCTGTTAGATTGTTAAACAGTGCCCCAGCTGTTAGATTGTTATACACTGTCCCAGCTGTTAGATTGTTATACACTGCCCCAGCTGTTAGATTGTTATACAGTGTCACAGCTGTTAGATTGTTATACACTGTCCCCAGCTGATGGATTGTTATGCAGTGCCCCAGCTGTTAGATTGTCATGCAGTGTCACAGCTGTTAGATTGTTATACAGTGTCCCAGCTGTTAGATTATTATACACTGTCCCAGCTGTTAGATTATTATACACTGCACCAGCTGATAGATTGTTATGCAGTGCCCCAGCTGTTAGATTGTGATACACTGCCCGAACTGTTAGATTGTCATACAGCGTCCCAGCTGTTAGATTGTTATACACTGTCCCCAGCTGTTAGATTTTTATACACTGCCCCAGCTGTTAGATTTTCATACAGCGTCCCAGCTGTTAGATTGTTATACAGTGTCCCAGCTGTTAGATTGGTTTACACTGCCAAAGCTGTTAGATTGTTATACACTGCCCCAGCTGTTAGATTGTTATACAGTGTCCCAGCTGTTGGAACGTTACACACTGTCCCAGCTGTTAGATTGTTATCCACTGCCCCAGCTGTTTGAACGTTATACACTGTCCCAGCTGTTAGATTGTTATACAGTGTCCCAGCTGTTAGATTGTTATACACTCTCCCAGCTGTTAGATTGTTATACAGTGTCCCATCTGTTGGAACGTTGTACACTGTCCCAGCTGTTAGATTGTTATGCAGTGCCCCAGCTGTTAGATTGTCATACAGTGTCCCAGCTGTTAGATTGTTATACAGTGCCCCAGCTGTTAGATTGTCATACAGTGTCCCAGCTGTTAGATTGTTATACACTGCCCCAGCTGTTAGATTGTCATCCACTATCCCAGCTGTTAGATTGTTATACACTGCCCCAGCTGTTAGATTGTTATACTCTGTCCCAGCTGTTAGATTGTCATACAGTGTCCCAGCTGTTAGATTGTTATACAGTGTCCCCAGCTGTTAGATTGTTATACACTGTCCCCAGCTGTTAGATTGTCATACAGTGTCCCAGCTGTTAGATTGTTATACAGTGCCCCAGCTGTTAGATTGTCATACAGTGTCCCAGCTGTTAGATTGTTATGGACTGCCCCAGCTGTTAGATTGTCATACACTGTCCCAGCTGTTAGATTTTTATACAGTGCCCCAGCTGTTAGATTGTCATACAGTGTCCCATCTGTTAGATTGTTATACACTGTCCCAGCTGTTAGATTGTTATACAGTGCCCCAGCTGTTAGATTGTTATGCACTGCCCCAGCTATTAGATTGTTATACAGTGTCCCAGCTCTTAGATTGTTATATACTGCCCCAGCTGTTAGATTGTTATACAGTGTCCCAGCTGTTAGATGGTTATACAGTGTCCCCCAGATATTAGACTGTTATTCAGCGTCCCAGATATTAGATTGTTATACACTGTCCCCCAGATATTAGAATGTTATACAGTGTCCCCAGATATTAGACTGTTACACAGTGTCCCCCAGGTTTTAGACTGTCATACAGTGTCCCAGATATTAGAATGTTATACAGTGTCCCAAATATTAGACTGTTATACACTGTCCCCCAGATATTAGACTGTGATACAGTGCCCCCAGATATTGGACTGTTATACAGTGTCACAGATATCAGACTGTTACGCGCTGTCACCCAGATATTAGACTGTTGTACATTTTCCCCCAGATATTAAACTGTTATACACTGTCCCCCAGATATTAGACTGTTAAAATGTGTCCCAGATATTAGACTGCTATACAGTGTCCCAGATATTAGACTGTTATACAGTGTCCCCAAGATATTCGTCTGTTATACACTGTTCCAGATATTAGACTGTTATACAGTGTCCCCAGATATTAGAATGTTATGCAGTACCCCCAGATATTAGATTGGTATGCACTGTCCCAGCGATTAGATTGTTATACAGTGTCCCAGCTGTTAGATTGTTAAACAGTGCCCCAGCTGTTAGATTGTTATACACTGTCCAGGCTGTTAGATTGTTATACAGTGTCCCAGCTGTTAGATTGTTATACACTGCCCCAGCTGTTAGATTGTTATACAGTGTCACAGCTGTTAGATTGTTATACACTGTCCCCAGCTGATAGATTGTTATGCAGTGCCCCAGCTGTTAGATTGTCATACAGTGTCCCAGCTGTTAGATTGTTATACAGTGTCCCAGCTGTTAGATTGGTTTACACTGCCCAAGCTGATAGATTGTTATGCAGTGCCCCAGCTGTTAGATTGTCATACAGTGTCCCAGCTGTTAGATTGTTATACACTGTCCCAGCTGTTAGATTATTATACACTGCACCAGCTGATAGATTGTTATGCAGTGCCCCAGCTGTTAGATTGTGATACACTGCCCGAACTGTTAGATTGTTATACAGCGTCCCAGCTGTTAGATTGTTATACACTGTCCCCAGCTGTTAGATTTTTATACACTGCCCCAGCTGTTAGATTTTCATACAGCGTCCCAGCTCTTAGATTGTTATACAGTGTCCCAGCTGTTAGATTGTTATACAGTGTCCCCCAGATATTAGACTGTTATTCAGCGTCCCAGATATTAGATTGTTATACGCTGTCCCCCAGATATTAGAATGTTATACAGTGTCCCCAGATATTAGACTGTTACACAGTGTCCCCAGGTTTTAGACTGTTTACAGTGTCCCAGATATTAGAATGTTATACAGTGTCCCAAATATTAGACTGTTATACACTGTCCCCCAGATATTAGACTGTGATACAGTGCCCCCAGATATTGGACTGTTATACAGTGTCACAGATATCAGACTGTTACGCGCTGTCACCCAGATATTAGACTGTTGTACATTTTCCCCCAGATATTAGACTGTTATACACTGTCCCCCAGATATTAGACTGTTAAAATGTGTCCCAGATATTAAACTGCTATGCAGTGTCCCAGATATTAGACTGTTATACAGTGTCCCCAAGATATTCGTCTGTTATACACTGTTCCAGATATTAGACTGTTATACAGTGTCCCCAGATATTAGAATGTTATGCAGTATCCCCAGATATTAGATTGTTATACAGTGTCCCAGCTGTTAGATTGTTAAACAGTGCCCCAGCTGTTAGATTGTTATACAGTGTCCCAGCTGTTAGATTGTTAAACAGTGCCCCAGCTGTTAGATTGTTATACACTGTCCCAGCTGTTAGATTGTTATACACTGCCCCAGCTGTTAGATTGTTATACAGTGTCACAGCTGTTAGATTGTTATACACTGTCCCCAGCTGATGGATTGTTATGCAGTGCCCCATCTGTTAGATTGTCATGCAGTGTCACAGCTGTTAGATTGTTATACAGTGTCCCAGCTGTTAGATTATTATACACTGTCCCAGCTGTTAGATTATTATACACTGCACCAGCTGATAGATTGTTATGCAGTGCCCCAGCTGTTAGATTGTGATACACTGCCCGAACTGTTAGATTGTCATACAGCGTCCCAGCTGTTAGATTGTTATACACTGTCCCCAGCTGTTAGATTTTTATACACTGCCCCAGCTGTTAGATTTTCATACAGCGTCCCAGCTGTTAGATTGTTATACAGTGTCCCAGCTGTTAGATTGGTTTACACTGCCAAAGCTGTTAGATTGTTATACACTGCCCCAGCTGTTAGATTGTTATACAGTGTCCCAGCTGTTAGATTGTTATACAGTGTCCCAGCTGTTGGAACGTTACACACTGTCCCAGCTGTTAGATTGTTATCCACTGCCCCAGCTGTTTGAACGTCATACACTGTCCCAGCTGTTAGATTGTTATACAGTGTCCCAGCTGTTAGATTGTTATACACTCTCCCAGCTGTTAGATTGTTATACAGTGTCCCATCTGTTGGAACGTTGTACACTGTCCCAGCTGTTAGATTGTTATGCAGTGCCCCAGCTGTTAGATTGTCATACAGTGTCCCAGCTGTTAGATTGTTATACAGTGTCCTAGCTGTTAGATTGTTATACACTGTCCCAGCTGTTAGATTGTTATACACTGCCCCAGCTGTTAGATTGTCATCCCCTGTCCCAGCTGTTAGATTGTTATACAGTGCCCCAGCTGTTAGATTGTTATATAGTGTCCCAGCTGTAAGATTGTTATACACTGTCCCACCTGTTAGATTGTTATACACTGTCCCAGCTGTTAGATTGTTATACAGTGTCCCAGCTGTTGGAACGTTATACACTGTCCCAGCTGTTAGATTGTTATGCAGTCCCCAGCTGTTAGATTGTCATACAGTGTCCCAGCTGTTAGATTGTTATACAGTGCCCCAGCTGTTAGATTGTCATACAGTGTCCCAGCTGTTAGATTGTTATACACTGTCCCAGCTGTTAGATTGTCATACAGTGTCCCAGCTGTTAGATTGTTATACACTGCCCCAGCTGTTAGATGGTCATACACTGTCCCTGCTGTTAGATTGTTATACAGTGCCCCAGATGTTAGATTGTTATACACTGCCCCAGCTGTTAGATTGTTATACAGTGCCCCAGCTGTTAGATTGTTATACACTGCCCCAGCCGTTAGATTGTCATACAGTGTCCCAGCTGTTAGATTGTTATACACTGCCCCAGTTGTTAGATTGTTATACAGTGTCCCAGCTGTTAGATTGTTATACAGTGTCCCCAGCTCTTAGATTGTTATATACTGCCACAGCTGTTAGATTGTTATACACTGTCCCAGCTGTTAGATTGTTATACAGTGACCCCCAGATATTAGACTGTTATTCAGCTTCCCAGATATTAGAATGTTATACAGTGTCCCAAATATTTGACTGTTATACACTGTCCCCCAGATATTAGACTGTTATACAGTGCCCCCAGATATTCGACTGTTATACAGTGTCCCAGATATCAGACTATTATGCGCTGTCACCCAGATATTAGACTGTTGTACATTTTCCAGCAGATATTAGACTGTTAAAATGTGTCCCAGATATTAAACTGCTATACAGCGTCCCAGATATTAGACTGTTATACAGTGTCCCCAAGATATTAGTCTGTTATACACTGTTCTAGATATTAGACTGTTATGCAGTGTCCCCAGATATTAGAATGTTATACAGTACCCCCAGATATTAGATTGGTATACACTGTCCCAGCTGTTAGACTGTTATACATTGTCCCAGCTGTTAGATTGTTATAGAGTGCCCCAGCGGTTAGATTGTTATACAGTGTCCCAACTGTTAGATTGTTGTACAGTGTCCCAGCTGTTACACTGTTATACAGTGTCCCAGCTGTTAGATTGTTATACAGTGTCCCAGCTGTTAGATTGTTAAACAGTGCCCCAGCTGTTAGATTGTTATACACTGTCCCAGCTGTTAGACTGTTATACACTGTCCCAGCTGTTAGATTGTTAGACACTGTCCCAGCTGTTCGATTGTTATACAGTGTCCCAGCTGTTAGATTATTATACACTGCCCCAGCTGTTAGATTGTTATACCCTGCCCCAACTGTTAGATTGTTATACACTGTCCCCAGCTGTTAGATTGTTATACACTGTCCCAGCTGTTCGATTGTTATACACTGCCACAGCTGTTCGATTGTTATACAGTGTCCCAGCTGTTAGATTATTATACACTGCCCCAGCTGTTAGATTGTTATACAGTGTCCCAGCTGAAAGATTGTTATACAGTGCCCCAGCTGTTAGATTGTTATACAGTGCCCCAGCTGAAAGATTGTTATACACTGTCCCAGCTGTTAGATTGTGAAAAACTGCCCCAACTGTTAGATTGTTATACAGTGTCCCAGCTGAAAGATTGTTATACAGTGCCCCAGCTGAAAGATTGTTATACACTGTCCCAGCTGTTAGATTGTTATACAGTATCCCAGCTGTTAGATTGTTATACACTGCCCCAGCTGTTAGATTGTCATACAGTGTCCCAGCTGTTAGATTGTTATGCACTGCCCTAGCTGTTAGATTGTTATACAGTGTCCCAGCTGTTAGATTGTTATACAGTTCCCCAGCTGTTAGACTGTTATACACTTTCCCAGCTGTTTGATTTTTATACACTGCCCCAGCTGTTAGATTGTTATACACTGTCCGCAGCTGTTAGATTTTTATACAGTGTCCCAGCTGTTAGATTGTTTTACACAGTCCCAGCTGTTAGATTGTTTTACACAGTCCCAGCTGTTAGATTGTTATACAGTGCCCCAGCTGTTAGATTGTAATACACTGCCCCAGCTGTTAGATTGTTATACACTATCCCCAGCTGTTAGATTGTCATACAGTGCCCCAGCTGTTAGATTGTTACACAGTGCCCCAGCTGTTAGATTGTTATACACTGCCCCAGCTGTTAGATTGTCATACAGTGTCCCAGCTGTTAGATTGTTATACAGTGCCCCAGCTGTTAGATTGTTATACACTGCCCCAGCTGTTAGATTGTTATACAGTGTCCCCAGCTCTTAGATTGTTATATACTGCCACAGCTGTTAGATTGTTATACACTGTCCCAGCTGTTAGATGGTTATACAGTGTCCCCCAGATATTAGACTGTTATTCAGCGTCCCAGATATTAGAATGTTATACAGTGTCCCAAATATTAGACTGTTATACACTGTCCCCCAGATATTAGACTGTTATACAGTGCCCCCAGATATTCGACTGTTATACAGTGTCCCAGATATCAGACTGTTACGCGCTGTCACCCAGATATTAGACTGTTGTACATTTTCCCCCAGATATTAGACTGTTATACACTGTCCCCCAGATATTAGACTGTTAAAATGTGTCCCAGATATTAAACTGCTATACAGCGTCCCAGATATTAGACTGTTATACAGTGTCCCCAAGATATTAGTCTGTTATACACTGTTCCAGATATTAGACTGTTATGCAGTGTCCCCAGATATTAGAATGTTATACAGTACCCCCAGATATTAGATTGGTATACACTGTCCCAGCTGTTAGACTGTTATACATTGTCCCAGCTGTTAGATTGTTATAGAGTGCCCCAGCGGTTAGATTGTTATACAGTGTCCCAGCTGTTAGATTGTTATACAGTGCACCAGCTGTTAGATTGTTATACCCTGTCCCCAGATGTTAGATTGTTATACAGTGCCCCAACTGTTAGATTGTTATACCCTGCACCAACTGTTAGATTGTTATACACTGTCCCCAGATGTTAGATTGTTATACAGTGCCCCAACTGTTAGATTGTTATACTCTGCCCCAGCTGTTAGATTGTTTTACACAGTCCCAGCTATTAGATTGTTATACCCTGCCCCAGCTGTTAGATTGTTATACACTGCCCCAGCTGTTTAAATGTTATACACTGTCCCAGCTGTTAGATTGTTATACAGTGTCCCAGCTGTTAGATTGTTATACACTGTCCCAGCTGTTAGATTGTTATACAGTGTCCCATCTGTTGGAACGTTATACACTGTCCCAGCTGTTAGCTTGTTATGCAGTGCCCCAGCTGTTAGATTGTCATACAGTGTCCCAGCTGTTAGATTGTTATACAGTGCCCCAGCTGTTAGATTGTCATAGTGTCCCAGCTGTTAGATTGTTATACACTGCCCCAGCTGTTAGATTGTCATCCACTGTCCCAGCTGTTAGATTGTTATACACTGCCCCAGCTGTTAGATTGTTATACAGTGCCCCAGCTGTTAGATTGTCATACACTGTCCCAGCTGTTAGATTGTCATACAGTGTCCCAGCTGTTAGATTGTTATACACTGTCCCAGCTGTTAGATTGTTATACAGTGCCCCAGCTGTTAGATTGTCATACAGTGTCCCAGCTGTTAGATTGTTATACACTGCCCCAGCTGTTAGATTGTTATACAGTGCCCCAGCTGTTAGATTGTTATGCACTGCCCCAGCTATTAGATTGTTATACAGTGTCCCAGCTGTTAGATTGTTATATACTGCCCCAGCTGTTAGATTGTTATACAGTGTCCCAGCTGTTAGATTGTTATACAGTGTCCCCCAGATATTAGACTGTTATTCAGCGTCCCAGATATTAGATTGTTATACGCTGTCCCCCAGATATTAGAATGTTATACAGTGTCCCCAGATATTAGAATGTTATACAGTGTCCCAAATATTAGACTGTTATGCACTGTCCCCCAGATATTAGACTGTGATACAGTGCCCCCAGATATTGGACTGTTATACAGTGTCACAGATATCAGACTGTTACGCGCTGTCACCCAGATATTAGACTGTTGTACATTTTCCCCCAGATATTAGACTGTTATACACTGTCCCCCAGATATTAGACTGTTAAAATGTGTCCCAGATATTAAACTGCTATGCAGTGTCCCAGATATTAGACTGTTATACAGTGTCCCCAAGATATTCATCTGTTATACACTGTTCCAGATATTAGACTGTTATATAGTGTCCCCAGATATTAGAATGTTATGCAGTACCCCCAGATATTAGATTGTTATACAGTGTCCCAGCTGTTACACTCTTATACAGTGTCCCAGCTGTTAGATTGTTAAACAGTGCCCCAGCTGTTAGATTGTTATACACTGTCCCAGCTGTTAGATTGTTATACACTGCCCCAGCTGTTAGATTGTTATACACTGTCCCCAGCTGTTAGATTGTTATACAGTGTCACAGCTGTTAGATTGTTATACACTGTCCCCAGCTGTTAGATTGTTAAACAGTGCCCCAGCTGTTAGATTGTTATACACTGTCCCAGCTGTTAGATTGTTAAACAGTGCCCCAGCTGTTAGATTGTTATACACTGTCCCAGCTGTTAGATTGTTATACACTGTCCCAGCTGTTAGATTGTTATACAGTGTCACAGCTGTTAGATTGTTATACACTGTCCCCAGCTGATGGATTGTTATGCAGTGCCCCAGCTGTTAGATTGTCATGCAGTGTCACAGCTGTTAGATTGTTATACAGTGTCCCAGCTGTTAGATTATTATACACTGTCCCAGCTGTTAGATTATTATACACTGCACCAGCTGATAGATTGTTATGCAGTGCCCCAGCTGTTAGATTGTGATACACTGCCCGAACTGTTAGATTGTCATACAGCGTCCCAGCTGTTAGATTGTTATACACTGTCCCCAGCTGTTAGATTTTTATACACTGCCCCAGCTGTTAGATTTTCATACAGCGTCCCAGCTGTTAGATTGTTATACAGTGTCCCAGCTGTTAGATTGGTTTACACTGCCAAAGCTGTTAGATTGTTATACACTGCCCCAGCTGTTAGATTGTTATACAGTGTCCCAGCTGTTAGATTGTTATACATTGTCCCAGCTGTTGGAACGTTACACACTGTCCCAGCTGTTAGATTGTTATCCACTGCCCCAGCTGTTTGAACGTTATACACTGTCCCAGCTGTTAGATTGTTATACAGTGCCCCAGCTGTTAGATTGTTATACACTGTCCCAGCTGTTAGATTGTTATACACTGTCCCAGCTGTTAGATTGTTATGCAGTGCCCCAGCTGTTAGATTGTCATACAGTGTCCCAGCTGTTAGATTGTTATACAGTGCCCCAGCTGTTAGATTGTCATACAGTGTCCCAGCTGTTAGATTGTTATACACTGCCCCAGCTGTTAGATTGTCATCCACTATCCCAGCTGTTAGATTGTTATACACTGCCCCAGCTGTTAGATTGTTATACTCTGTCCCAGCTGTTAGATTGTCATACAGTGTCCCAGCTGTTAGATTGTTATACAGTGTCCCCAGCTGTTAGATTGTTATACACTGTCCCCAGCTGTTAGATTGTCATACAGTGTCCCAGCTGTTAGATTGTTATACAGTGCCCCAGCTGTTAGATTGTCATACAGTGTCCCAGCTGTTAGATTGTTATACACTGCCCCAGCTGTTAGATTGTTATACAGTGTCCCAGCTGTTAGATTGTTATACAGTGTCCCAGCTGTTGGAACGTTACACACTGTCCCAGCTGTTAGATTGTTATCCACTGCCCCAGCTGTTTGAACGTTATACACTGTCCCAGCTGTTAGATTGTTATACAGTGTCCCAGCTGTTAGATTGTTATACACTCTCCCAGCTGTTAGATTGTTATACAGTGTCCCATCTGTTGGAACGTTGTACACTGTCCCAGCTGTTAGATTGTTATGCAGTGCCCCAGCTGTTAGATTGTCATACAGTGTCCCAGCTGTTAGATTGTTATACAGTGCCCCAGCTGTTAGATTGTCATACAGTGTCCCAGCTGTTAGATTGTTATACACTGCCCCAGCTGTTAGATTGTCATCCACTGTCCCAGCTGTTAGATTGTTATACACTGCCCCAGCTGTTAGATTGTTATACTCTGTCCCAGCTGTTAGATTGTCATACAGTGTCCCAGCTGTTAGATTGTTATACAGTGTCCCCAGCTGTTAGATTGTTATACACTGTCCCCAGCTGTTAGATTGTCATACAGTGTCCCAGCTGTTAGATTGTTATACAGTGCCCCAGCTGTTAGATTGTCATACAGTGTCCCAGCTGTTAGATTGTTATGCACTGCCCCAGCTGTTAGATTGTCATACACTGTCCCAGCTGTTAGATTTTTATACAGTGCCCCAGCTGTTAGATTGTCATACAGTGTCCCATCTGTTAGATTGTTATACACTGTCCCAGCTGTTAGATTGTTATACAGTGCCCCAGCTATTAGATAGTTATACAGTGTCCCAGCTGTTAGATTGTTATACACTGTCCCAGCTGTTAGATTGTTATGCACTGCCCCAGCTATTAGATTGTTATACAGTGTCCCAGCTCTTAGATTGTTATATACTGCCCCAGCTGTTAGATTGTTATACAGTGTCCCAGCTGTTAGATGGTTATACAGTGTCCCCCAGATATTAGACTGTTATTCAGCGTCCCAGATATTAGATTGTTATACACTGTCCCCCAGATATTAGAATGTTATACAGTGTCCCCAGATATTAGACTGTTACACAGTGTCCCCCAGGTTTTAGACTGTCATACAGTGTCCCAGATATTAGAATGTTATACAGTGTCCCAAATATTAGACTGTTATACACTGTCCCCCAGATATTAGACTGTGATACAGTGCCCCCAGATATTGGACTGTTATACAGTGTCACAGATATCAGACTGTTACGCGCTGTCACCCAGATATTAGACTGTTGTACATTTTCCCCCAGATATTAAACTGTTATACACTGTCCCCCAGATATTAGACTGTTAAAATGTGTCCCAGATATTAAACTGCTATACAGTGTCCCAGATATTAGACTGTTATACAGTGTCCCCAAGATATTCGTCTGTTATACACTGTTCCAGATATTAGACTGTTATACAGTGTCCCCAGATATTAGAATGTTATGCAGTACCCCCAGATATTAGATTGGTATGCACTGTCCCAGCGATTAGATTGTTATACAGTGTCCCAGCTGTTAGATTGTTAAACAGTGCCCCAGCTGTTAGATTGTTATACACTGTCCAGGCTGTTAGATTGTTATACAGTGTCCCAGCTGTTAGATTGTTATACACTGCCCCAGCTGTTAGATTGTTATACAGTGTCACAGCTGTTAGATTGTTATACACTGTCCCCAGCTGATAGATTGTTATGCAGTGCCCCAGCTGTTAGATTGTCATACAGTGTCCCAGCTGTTAGATTGTTATACAGTGCCCCAGCTGTTAGATTGTCATACAGTGTCCCAGCTGTTAGATTGTTATACACTGCCCCAGCTGTTAGATTGTCATCCACTATCCCAGCTGTTAGATTGTTATACACTGCCCCAGCTGTTAGATTGTTATACTCTGTCCCAGCTGTTAGATTGTCATACAGTGTCCCAGCTGTTAGATTGTTATACAGTGTCCCCAGCTGTTAGATTGTTATACACTGTCCCCAGCTGTTAGATTGTCATACAGTGTCCCAGCTGTTAGATTGTTATACAGTGCCCCAGCTGTTAGATTGTCATACAGTGTCCCAGCTGTTAGATTGTTATACACTGCCCCAGCTGTTAGATTGTTATACAGTGTCCCAGCTGTTAGATTGTTATACAGTGTCCCAGCTGTTGGAACGTTACACACTGTCCCAGCTGTTAGATTGTTATCCACTGCCCCAGCTGTTTGAACGTTATACACTGTCCCAGCTGTTAGATTGTTATACAGTGTCCCAGCTGTTAGATTGTTATACACTGTCCCAGCTGTTAGATTGTTATACAGTGTCCCATCTGTTGGAACGTTGTACACTGTCCCAGCTGTTAGATTGTTATGCAGTGCCCCAGCTGTTAGATTGTCATACAGTGTCCCAGCTGTTAGATTGTTATACAGTGCCCCAGCTGTTAGATTGTCATACAGTGTCCCAGCTGTTAGATTGTTATACACTGCCCCAGCTGTTAGATTGTCATCCACTGTCCCAGCTGTTAGATTGTTATACACTGCCCCAGCTGTTAGATTGTTATACTCTGTCCCAGCTGTTAGATTGTCATACAGTGTCCCAGCTGTTAGATTGTTATACAGTGTCCCCAGCTGTTAGATTGTTATACACTGTCCCCAGCTGTTAGATTGTCATACAGTGTCCCAGCTGTTAGATTGTTATACAGTGCCCCAGCTGTTAGATTGTCATACAGTGTCCCAGCTGTTAGATTGTTATGCACTGCCCCAGCTGTTAGATTGTCATACACTGTCCCAGCTGTTAGATTTTTATACAGTGCCCCAGCTGTTAGATTGTCATACAGTGTCCCATCTGTTAGATTGTTATACACTGTCCCAGCTGTTAGATTGTTATACAGTGCCCCAGCTATTAGATAGTTATACAGTGTCCCAGCTGTTAGATTGTTATACACTGTCCCAGCTGTTAGATTGTTATGCACTGCCCCAGCTATTAGATTGTTATACAGTGTCCCAGCTCTTAGATTGTTATATACTGCCCCAGCTGTTAGATTGTTATACAGTGTCCCAGCTGTTAGATGGTTATACAGTGTCCCCCAGATATTAGACTGTTATTCAGCGTCCCAGATATTAGATTGTTATACACTGTCCCCCAGATATTAGAATGTTATACAGTGTCCCCAGATATTAGACTGTTACACAGTGTCCCCCAGGTTTTAGACTGTCATGCAGTGTCCCAGATATTAGAATGTTATACAGTGTCCCAAATATTAGACTGTTATACACTGTCCCCCAGATATTAGACTGTGATACAGTGCCCCCAGATATTGGACTGTTATACAGTGTCACAGATATCAGACTGTTACGCGCTGTCACCCAGATATTAGACTGTTGTACATTTTCCCCCAGATATTAAACTGTTATACACTGTCCCCCAGATATTAGACTGTTAAAATGTGTCCCAGATATTAAACTGCTATACAGTGTCCCAGATATTAGACTGTTATACAGTGTCCCCAAGATATTCGTCTGTTATACACTGTTCCAGATATTAGACTGTTATACAGTGTCCCCAGATATTAGAATGTTATGCAGTACCCCCAGATATTAGATTGGTATGCACTGTCCCAGCGATTAGATTGTTATACAGTGTCCCAGCTGTTAGATTGTTAAACAGTGCCCCAGCTGTTAGATTGTTATACACTGTCCAGGCTGTTAGATTGTTATACAGTGTCCCAGCTGTTAGATTGTTATACACTGCCCCAGCTGTTAGATTGTTATACAGTGTCACAGCTGTTAGATTGTTATACACTGTCCCCAGCTGATAGATTGTTATGCAGTGCCCCAGCTGTTAGATTGTCATACAGTGTCCCAGCTGTTAGATTGTTATACAGTGTCCCAGCTGTTAGATTGGTTTACACTGCCCAAGCTGATAGATTGTTATGCAGTGCCCCAGCTGTTAGATTGTCATACAGTGTCCCAGCTGTTAGATTGTTATACACTGTCCCAGCTGTTAGATTATTATACACTGCACCAGCTGATAGATTGTTATGCAGTGCCCCAGCTGTTAGATTGTGATACACTGCCCGAACTGTTAGATTGTTATACAGCGTCCCAGCTGTTAGATTGTTATACAGTGTCCCAGCTGTTAGATTGGTTTACACTGCCCAAGCTGTTAGATTGTTATACACTGCCCCAGCTGTTAGATTGTTATACACTGTCCCAGCTGTTAGATTGTTATACAGCGTCCCAGCTGTTAGATTGTTATACAGTGTCCCAGCTGTTAGATTGTTATACACTGCCCCAGCTGTTAGATTGTTATACACTGTCCCCAGCTGATAGATTTTTGTACACTGCCCCAGCTGTTAGATTTTCATACAGTGTCCCAGCTGTTAGATTGTTATACAGTGTCCCAGCTGTTAGATTGTTATACAGTGTCCCCCAGATATTAGACTGTTATTCAGCGTCCCAGTTATTAGATTGTTATACGCTGTCCCCCAGATATTAGAATGTTATACAGTGTCCCCAGATATTAGACTGTTACACAGTGTCCCCAGGTTTTAGACTGTTTACAGTGTCCCAGATATTAGAATGTTATACAGTGTCCCAAATATTAGACTGTTATACACTGTCCCCCAGATATTAGACTGTGATACAGTGCCCCCAGATATTGGACTGTTATACAGTGTCACAGATATCAGACTGTTACGCGCTGTCACCCAGATATTAGACTGTTGTACATTTTCCCCCAGATATTAGACTGTTATACACTGTCCCCCAGATATTAGACTGTTAAAATGTGTCCCAGATATTAAACTGCTATGCAGTGTCCCAGATATTAGACTGTTATACAGTGTCCCCAAGATATTCGTCTGTTATACACTGTTCCAGATATTAGACTGTTATACAGTGTCCCCAGATATTAGAATGTTATGCAGTACCCCCAGATATTAGATTGTTATACAGTGTCCCAGCTGTTAGATTGTTATACAGTGCCCCAGCTGTTAGATTGTTATACACTGTCCCAGCTGTTAGATTGTTATACACTGCCCCAGCTGTTAGATTGTTATACAGTGTCACAGCTGTTAGATTGTTATACACTGTCCCCAGCTGATGGATTGTTATGCAGTGCCCCAGCTGTTAGATTGTCATGCAGTGTCACAGCTGTTAGATTGTTATACAGTGTCCCAGCTGTTAGATTATTATACACTGTCCCAGCTGTTAGATTATTATACACTGCACCAGCTGATAGATTGTTATGCAGTGCCCCAGCTGTTAGATTGTGATACACTGCCCGAACTGTTAGATTGTCATACAGCGTCCCAGCTGTTAGATTGTTATACACTGTCCCCAGCTGTTAGATTTTTATACACTGCCCCAGCTGTTAGATTTTCATACAGCGTCCCAGCTGTTAGATTGTTATACAATGTCCCAGCTGTTAGATTGGTTTACACTGCCAAAGCTGTTAGATTGTTATACACTGCCCCAGCTGTTAGATTGTTATACAGTGTCCCAGCTGTTAGATTGTTATACAGTGTCCCAGCTGTTGGAACGTTACACACTGTCCCAGCTGTTAGATTGTTATCCACTGCCCCAGCTGTTTGAACGTTATACACTGTCCCAGCTGTTAGATTGTTATACAGTGTCCCAGCTGTTAGATTGTTAAACAGTGCCCCAGCTGTTAGATTGTTATACACTGTCCAGGCTGTTAGATTGTTATACAGTGTCCCAGCTGTTAGATTGTTATACACTGCCCCAGCTGTTAGATTGTTATACAGTGTCACAGCTGTTAGATTGTTATACACTGTCCCCAGCTGATAGATTGTTATGCAGTGCCCCAGCTGTTAGATTGTCATACAGTGTCCCAGCTGTTAGATTGTTATACACTGTCCCAGCTGTTAGATTATTATACACTGCACCAGCTGATAGATTGTTATGCAGTGCCCCAGCTGTTAGATTGTGATACACTGCCCGAACTGTTAGATTGTTATACAGCGTCCCAGCTGTTAGATTGTTATACACTGTCCCCAGCTGTTAGATTTTTTTACACTGCCCCAGCTGTTAGATTTTCATACAGCGTCCCAGCTGTTAGATTGTTATACAGTGTCCCAGCTGTTAGATTGTTATACAGTGTCCCCCAGATATTAGACTGTTATTCAGCGTCCCAGATATTAGATTGTTATACGCTGTCCCCCAGATATTAGAATGTTATACAGTGTCCCCAGATATTAGACTGTTACACAGTGTCCCCAGGTTTTAGACTGTTTACAGTGTCCCAGATATTAGAATGTTATACAGTGTCCCAAATATTAGACTGTTATACACTGTCCCCCAGATATTAGACTGTGATACAGTGCCCCCAGATATTGGACTGTTATACAGTGTCACAGATATCAGACTGTTACGCGCTGTCACCCAGATATTAGACTGTTGTACATTTTCCCCCAGATATTAGACTGTTATACACTGTCCCCCAGATATTAGACTGTTAAAATGTGTCCCAGATATTAAACTGCTATGCAGTGTCCCAGATATTAGACTGTTATACAGTGTCCCCAAGATATTCGTCTGTTATACACTGTTCCAGATATTAGACTGTTATACAGTGTCCCCAGATATTAGAATGTTATGCAGTACCCCCAGATATTAGATTGTTATACAGTGTCCCAGCTGTTACACTCTTATACAGTGTCCCAGCTGTTAGATTGTTAAACAGTGCCCCAGCTGTTAGATTGTTATACACTGTCCCAGCTGTTAGATTGTTATACACTGCCCCAACTGTTAGATTGTTATACAGTGTCACAGCTGTTAGATTGTTATACACTGTCCCCAGCTGATGGATTGTTATGCAGTGCCCCAGCTGTTAGACTGTCATGCAGTGTCACAGCTGTTAGATTGTTATACAGTGTCCCAGCTGTTAGATTATTATACACTGTCCCAGCTGTTAGATTATTATACACTGCACCAGCTGATAGATTGTTATGCAGTGCCCCAGCTGTTAGATTGTGATACACTGCCCGAACTGTTAGATTGTCATACAGCGTCCCAGCTGTTAGATTGTTATACACTGTCCCCAGCTGTTAGATTTTTATACACTGCCCCAGCTGTTAGATTTTCATACAGCGTCCCAGCTGTTAGATTGTTATACAGTGTCCCAGCTGTTAGATTGGTTTACACTGCCAAAGCTGTTAGATTGTTATACACTGCCCCAGCTGTTAGATTGTTATACAGTGTCCCAGCTGTTAGATTGTTATACAGTGTCCCAGCTGTTGGAACGTTACACACTGTCCCAGCTGTTAGATTGTTATCCACTGCCCCAGCTGTTTGAACGTTATACACTGTCCCAGCTGTTAGATTGTTATACAGTGTCCCAGCTGTTAGATTGTTATACACTCTCCCAGCTGTTAGATTGTTATACAGTGTCCCATCTGTTGGAACGTTGTACACTGTCCCAGCTGTTAGATTGTTATGCAGTGCCCCAGCTGTTAGATTGTCATACAGTGTCCCAGCTGTTAGATTGTTATACAGTGCCCCAGCTGTTAGATTGTCATACAGTGTCCCAGCTGTTAGATTGTTATACAGCGTCCCAGCTGTTAGATTGTCATCCACTATCCCAGCTGTTAGATTGTTATACACTGCCCCAGCTGTTAGATTGTTATACTCTGTCCCAGCTGTTAGATTGTCATACAGTGTCCCCAGCTGTTAGATTGTTATACACTGTCCCCAGCTGTTAGATTGTCATACAGTGTCCCAGCTGTTAGATTGTTATACAGTGCCCCAGCTGTTAGATTGTCATACACTGTCCCAGCTGTTAGATTGTTATGCACTGCCCCAGCTGTTAGATTGTCATACACTGTCCCAGCTGTTAGATTTTTATACAGTGCCCCAGCTGTTAGATTGTCATACAGTGTCCCATCTGTTAGATTGTTATACACTGTCCCAGCTGTTAGATTGTTATACAGTGCCCCAGCTGTTAGATTGTTATGCACTGCCCCAGCTATTAGATTGTTATACAGTGTCCCAGCTCTTAGATTGTTATATACTGCCCCAGCTGTTAGATTGTTATACAGTGTCCCAGCTGTTAGATGGTTATACAGTGTCCCCCAGATATTAGACTGTTATTCAGCGTCCCAGATATTAGATTGTTATACACTGTCCCCCAGATATTAGAATGTTATACAGTGTCCCCAGATATTAGACTGTTACACAGTGTCCCAAATATTAGACTGTTATACACTGTCCCCCAGATATTAGACTGTGATACAGTGCCCCCAGATATTGGACTGTTATACAGTGTCACAGATATCAGACTGTTACGCGCTGTCACCCAGATATTAGACTGTTGTACATTTTCCCCCAGATATTAAACTGTTATACACTGTCCCCCAGATATTAGACTGTTAAAATGTGTCCCAGATATTAAACTGCTATACAGTGTCCCAGATATTAGACTGTTATACAGTGTCCCCAAGATATTCGTCTGTTATACACTGTTCCAGATATTAGACTGTTATACAGTGTCCCCAGATATTAGAATGTTATGCAGTACCCCCAGATATTAGATTGGTATGCACTGTCCCAGCGATTAGATTGTTATACAGTGTCCCAGCTGTTAGATTGTTAAACAGTGCCCCAGCTGTTAGATTGTTATACACTGTCCAGGCTGTTAGATTGTTATACAGTGTCCCAGCTGTTAGATTGTTATACACTGCCCCAGCTGTTAGATTGTTATACAGTGTCACAGCTGTTAGATTGTTATACACTGTCCCCAGCTGATAGATTGTTATGCAGTGCCCCAGCTGTTAGATTGTCATACAGTGTCCCAGCTGTTAGATTGTTATACAGTGTCCCAGCTGTTAGATTGGTTTACACTGCCCAAGCTGATAGATTGTTATGCAGTGCCCCAGCTGTTAGATTGTCATACAGTGTCCCAGCTGTTAGATTGTTATACACTGTCCCAGCTGTTAGATTATTATACACTGCACCAGCTGATAGATTGTTATGCAGTGCCCCAGCTGTTAGATTGTGATACACTGCCCGAACTGTTAGATTGTTATACAGCGTCCCAGCTGTTAGATTGTTATACAGTGTCCCAGCTGTTAGATTGGTTTACACTGCCCAAGCTGTTAGATTGTTATACACTGCCCCAGCTGTTAGATTGTTATACACTGTCCCAGCTGTTAGATTGTTATGCACTGTCCCAGCTGTTAGATTGTTATACACAGTCCCAGCTGTTAGAATGTTATACACTGTCCCAGCTGTTAGATTGTTATACAGTGTCCCAGCTGTTAGATTGTTATACACTGCCCCAGCTGTTAGATTGTTATACAGTGCCCCAGCTGTTAGATTGTTATACACTGTCCCAGCTGTTAGATTGTTATACAGTGCCCCAGCTGTTAGATTGTTATACACTGCCCCCAGCTGTTAGATTGTTATACACTGCCCCAGCTGTTAGATTGTTATACACAGTCCCAGCTGTTAGATTGTTATACACTGCCCCAGCTGTTAGATTGTTACACACTGCCCCCAGCTGTTAGATTGTTATACAGTGCCCCAGCTGTTAGATTGTTATGCAATGTCCCAGCTGTTAGATTGTTATTCACTGTCCCAGCTGTTAGATTGTTATACACTGCCCCCCAGCTGTTAGATTGTTATACACTGTCCCAGCTGTTAGATTGTTATACAGTGCCCCAGCTGTTAGATTGTTATACACTGTCCCAGCTGTTAGATTGTTATGCACTGTCCCAGCTGTTAGATTGTTATACAATGTCCCAGCTGTTAGATTGTTATACACTGCCCCCATCTGTTAGATTGTTATACACTGTCCCAGCTGTTAGATTGTTATACAGTGTCCCAGCTGTTAGATTGTTATACACTGCCCAGCTGTTAGATTGTTATACAATGTCCCAGCTGTTAGATTGTTATACAGTTCCCCAGCTGTTAGATTGTTATGCACTGTCCCAGCTGTTAGATTGTTATCCAGTGCCCCAGCTGTTAGATTGTTATACACTGTCCCCAACTGTTAGCTTGTTATACAGTGCCCCAGCTGTTAGATTGTTATGCACTGTCCCAGCTGTTAGATTGTTATACAGTGTCCCAGCTGTTAGATTGTTTTACACTGTCCCAGCTGTTAGATTGTTATACAGTGTCCCAGCTGTTAGATTGTTATGCAGTGCCCCAGCTGTTAGATTGTTATACACTGTCCCAGCTGTTAGATTGATATACACTGTCCCCAGCTGTTAGATTGTTATACACTGTCCCAGCTGTTACATTGTTATACACTGTCCCCAGCTGTTAGATTGTTTTACACTGTCCCAGCTGTTAGATTGTTATACACTGTCCCCAGCTGTTAAATTGTTATACACTGTCCCAGCTGTTACATTGTTATACACTGTCCCCAGCTGTTAGATTGTTATACGCTGTCCCAGCTGTTAGATTGTTATACACTGTCCCCAGCTGTTAGATTGTTATACATTGTCCCAGCTGTTAGATTGTTTTGCAGTGCCCCAGCTGTTAGATTGTTATACACTGTCCCAGCTGTTACATTGTTATACACTGTCCCAGCTGTTAGATTGTCATACCCTGTCCCAGCTGTTAGGTTGTTATACAGTGTCCCAGCTGTTAGATTGTTATACACTGCCCCAGCTGTTAGATTGTTATACACTGTCCCAGCTGTTAGATTGTCATACCCTGTCCCAGCTGTTAGGTTGTTATACAGTGTCCCAGCTGTTAGATTGTTATACAGTGTCCCAGCTGTTGGAACGTTATACAGTGTCCCAGCTGTTGGATTGTTATACACTGCCCCAGCTGTTAGATTGTTATACACTGTCCCAGCTGTTAGATTGTAATACAGTGTCCCACCTGTTAGATTGTTATACACTGTCCCAGCTGTTAGATTGTTATACACTGCCCCAGCTGTTAGATTGTTATACAGTGTCCCAGCTGTTAGATTGTTATACACTGCCCCAGCTGTTAGATTGTCATACAGTGTCCCAGCTGTTAGATTGTTATGCACTGCCCCAGCTGTTACATTGTTATACAGTGCCCCAGCTGTTAGATTGTGATACACTGTCCCAGCTGTTAGATTGTCATACACTGTCCCAGCTGTTAGATTGTTATACACTGCCCCAGCTGTTAGATTGTCATACAGTGTCCCAGCTGTTAGATTGTTATACACTGTCCCAGCTGTTAGATTGTCATACAGTGTCCCATCTGTTAGATTGTTATACACTGCCCCAGATGTTAGATTGTCATACACTGTCCCAGCTGTTAGATTGTTATACACTGTCCCAGCTGTTAGATTGTCATACACTGTCCCAGCTGTTAGATTGTTATACACTGCCCCAGCTGTTAGATTGTCATACCCTGTCCCAGCTGTTAGGTTGTTATACAGTGTCCCAGCAGTTAGATTGTTATACACTGTCCCAGCTGTTAGATTGTTATACAGTGTCCCAGCTGTTGGAACGTTATACACTGTCCCAGCTGTTAGATTGTTATGCAGTCCCCAGCTGTTAGATTGTCATACAGTGTCCCAGCTGTTAGATTGTTATACAGTGCCCCAGCTGTTAGATTGTCATACAGTGTCCCAGCTGTTAGATTGTTATACACTGTCCCAGCTGTTAGATTGTCATACAGTGTCCCAGCTGTTAGATTGTGATACACTGCCCCAGCTGTTAGATGGTCATACACTGTCCCAGCTGTTAGATTGTTATACAGTGTCCCAGCTGTTAGATTGTTATACACTGTCCCAGCTGTTAGATTGTTATACAGTGTCACAGCTGTTTGATTGTTATACACTGTCCCAGCTGTTAGATTGTCATACCCTGTCCCAGCTGTTAGGTTGTTATACAGTGTCCCAGCTGTTAGATTGTTATACACTGTCCCAGCTGTTAGATTGTTATACACTGTCCCAGCTGTTAGATTGTCATACCCTGTCCCAGCTGTTAGATTTTTATACACTGCCCCAGCTGTTAGACTTTCATACAGCGTCCCAGCTGTTAGATTGTTATGCAGTGTCCCAGCTGTTAGATTGGTTTACACTGCCCAAGCTGTTAGATTGTTATACACTGCCCCAGCTGTTAGATTGTTATACACTGTCCCAGCTGTTAGATTGTTATACACTGCCCCAGCTGTTAGATTGTTATACAGTGCCCCAGCTGTTAGATTGTTATACACAGTCCCAGCTGTTAGATTGTTATACACTGCCCCCAGCTGTTAGATTGTTATACACTGCCCCAGCTGTTAGATTGTTATACACAATCCCAGCTGTTAGATTGTTATACACTGCCCCAGCTGTTAGATTGTTATAAACTGCCCCCAGCTGTTAGATTGTTATACAGTGCCCCAGCTGTTAGATTGTTATACAATGTCCCAGCTGTTAGATTGTTATTCACTGTCCCAGCTGTTAGATTGTTATACACTGCCCCCCAGCTGTTAGATTGTTATACACTGTCCCAGCTGTTAGATTGTTATACAATGTCCCAGCTGTTAGATTGTTATTCACTGTCCCAGCTGTTAGATTGTTATACACTGCCCCCCAGCTGTTAGATTGTTATACACTGTCCCAGCTGTTAGATTGTTATACACTGTCCCAGCTGTTAGATTGTTATACAATGTCCCAGCTGTTAGATTGTTATACACTGCCCCCAGCTGTTAGATTGTTATACACTGTCCCAGCTGTTAGATTGTTATACAGTGCCCCAGCTGTTAGATTGTTATGCACTGTCCCAG
Organism: Hemiscyllium ocellatum; assembly: GCF_020745735.1. Taxonomy (NCBI): domain Eukaryota; kingdom Metazoa; phylum Chordata; class Chondrichthyes; order Orectolobiformes; family Hemiscylliidae; genus Hemiscyllium; species Hemiscyllium ocellatum. The sequence goes on from NC_083438.1 coordinate 22,390,312, forward strand.
CTGTTAGATTGTTATACAATGTCCCAGCTGTTAGATTGTTATACACTGTCCCCAACTGTTAGCTTGTTATACAGTGCCCCAGCTGTTAGATTGTTATGCACTGTCCCAGCTGTTAGATTGTTATACAGTGTCCCAGCTGTTCGATTGTTTTACACTGTCCCAGCTGTTAGATTGTTATACACTGCCCCAGCTGTTAGATTGTCATACCCTGTCCCATCTGTTAGATTGTTATACAGTGTCCCAGCTGTTAGATTGTTATGCAGTGCCCCAGCTGTTAGATTGTTATACACTGTCCCAGCTGTTAGATTGTTAGACACTGTCCCCAGCTGTTACATTGTTATACACTGTCCCCAGCTGATAGATTGTTTTACACTGTCCCAGCTGTTAGATTGTTATACACTGTCCCCAGCTGTTAGATTGTTATACACTGTCCCAGCTGTTAGATTGTTTTACACTGTCCCAGCTGTTAGATTGTTATACACTGTCCCCAGCTGTTAGATTGTTATACACTGTCCCAGCTGTTACATTGTTATACACTGTCCCCAGCTTTTAGATTGTTATACGCTGTCCCAGCTGTTAGATTGTTATACGCTGTCCCGGCTGTTAGATTGTTATACACTGTCCCAGCTGTTACATTGTTATACACTGTCCCCAGCTTTTAGATTGTTATACGCTGTCCCAGCTGTTAGATTGTTATACACTGTCCCAGCTGTTAGATTGTTATACACTGTCCCAGCTGTTAGATTGTTATACAATGTCCCAGCTGTTAGATTGTTTTGCAGTGCCCCAGCTGTTAGATTGTTATACACTGTCCCAGCTGTTACATTGTTATACACTGTCCCAGCTGTTAGATTGTCATACCGTGTCCCAGCTGTTAGGTTGTTATACAGTGTCCCAGCTGTTAGATTGTTATACACTGCCCCAGCTGTTAGATTGTTATACACTGTCCCAGCTGTTAGATTGTTATACAGTGCCCCAGCTGTTAGATTGTTATACACTGTCCCAGCTGTTAGATTGTTATACACTGCCCCAGCTGTTAGATTGTTATACAGTGTCCCAGCTGTTAGATTGTTATACACTGCCCCAGCTGTTAGATTGTCATACAGTGTCCCAGCTGTTAGATTGTTATACACTGCCCCAGCTGTTAGATTGTTATACAGTGTCCCAGCTGTTAGATTGTTATACACTGCCCCAGCTGTTAGATTGTTATACACTGCCCCAGCTGTTAGATTGTCATACAGTGTCCCAGCTGTTAGATTGTTATACACTGCCCCAGCTGTTACATTGTTATACAGTGCCCCAGCTGTTAGATTGTGATACACTGTCCCAGCTGTTAGATTGTTATACACTGCCCCAGCTGTTAGATTGTCATACAGTGTCCCAGCTGTTAGATTGTTATACACTGTCCCAGCTGTTAGATTGTCATGCAGTGTCCCATCTGTTAGATTGTTATACACTGCCCCAGATGTTAGATTGTCATACACTGTCCCAGCTGTTAGATTGTTATACACTGCCCCAGCTGTTAGATTGTTATACACTGTCCCAGCTGTTAGATTGTTATACACTGCCCCAGCTGTTAGATTGTTATACACTGTCCCAGCTGTTAGATTGTCATACCCTGTCCCAGCTGTTAGGTTGTTATACAGTGTCCCAGCTGTTAGATTGTTATACACTGTCCCAGCTGTTAGATTGTTATACAGTGTCCCAGCTGTTGGAACGTTATACACTGTCCCAGCTGTTAGATTGTTATACAGTGTCCCAGCTGTTAGATTGTTATACACTGTCCCAGCTGTTAGATTGTCATACCCTGTCCCAGCTGTTAGGTTGTTATACAGTGTCCCAGCTGTTAGATTGTTATACACTGTCCCAGCTGTTAGATTGTCATACCCTGTCCCAGCTGTTAGGTTGTTATACAGTGTCCCAGCTGTTAGATTGTTATACACTGTCCCAGCTGTTAGATTGTTATACAGTGTCCCAGCTGTTGGAACGTTATACACTGTCCCAGCTGTTAGATTGTTATACACTGCCCCAGCTGTTAGATTGTTATACACTGTCCCAGCTGTTAGATTGTTATACAGTGTCCCAGCTGTTAGATTGTTATACACTGCCCCAGCTGTTAGATTGTTATACACTGCCCCACCTGTTAGATTGTTATACACTGCCCCAGCTGTTAGATTGTCATACAGTGTCCCAGCTGTTAGATTGTTATACACTGCCCCAGCTGTTACATTGTTATACAGTGCCCCAGCTGTTAGATTGTGATACACTGTCCCAGCTGTTAGATTGTCATACACTGTCCCAGCTGTTAGATTGTTATACACTGCCCCAGCTGTTAGATTGTCATACAGTGTCCCATCTGTTAGATTGTTATACACTGCCCCAGATGTTAGATTGTCATACACTGTCCCAGCTGTTAGATTGTTATACACTGCCCCAGCTGTTAGATTGTTATACAGTGCCCCAGCTGTTAGATTGTGATACACTGCCCCAGCTATTAGATTTTTATACAGTGTCCCAGCTCTTAGATTGTTATATACTGCCCCAGCTGTTAGATTGTTATACAGTGTCCCAGCTGTTAGATGGTTATACAGTGTCCCCCAGATATTAGACTGTTATTCAGCGTCCCAGATATTAGAATGTTATACAGTGTCCCAAATATTAGACTGTTATACACTTTCCCCCAGATATTAGACTGTTATACAGTGCCCCCAGATATTGGGCTGTTATACAGTGTCCCAGATATCAGACTGGTACGCGCTGTCACCCTGATATTAGACTGTTGTACATTTTCCCCCAGATATTAGACTGTTATACACTGTCCCCCAGATATTAGACTGTTAAAATGTGTCCCAGATACTAAACTGCTATACAGTGTCCCCAAGATATTAGTCTGTTATACACTGTTCCAGATATTAGACTGTTATGCAGTTTCACCAGATATTAGAATGTTATACAGTACCCCCAGATATTAGATTGGTATACACTGTCCCAGCAGTTAGATTGTTATAGAGTGCCCCAACGGTTAGATTGTTGTACAGTGTCCCAGCTGTTACACTCTTATACAGTGTCCCAGCTGTTAGATTGTTATAGAGTGTCCCAGCTGTTAGATTGTTAAACAGTGCCCCAGCTGTTAGATTGTTATACACTGTCCCAGCTGTTAGACTGTTATACACTGTCCCAGCTGTTAGATTTTTATACACTGTCCCAGCTGTTAGATTGTTATTCAGTGTCCCAGCTGTTAGATTGGTATACACCATCCCCAGCTGATAGATTGTTATGCAGTGCCCCAGCTGTTAGATTGTCATACAGTGTCCCAGCTGTTAGATTGTTATACACTGTCCCAGCTGTTAGATTGTTATACAGTGTCCCAGCTGTTAGATTATTATACAGTGCCCCAGCTGTTAGACTGTTATACACTGTCCCAGCTGTTAGATTGTCATACACTGTCCCAGCTGTTAGGTTGTTATACAGTGTCCAAGCTGTCAGATTGTGATACACTGCCCCAACTGTTAGATTGTCATACAGTGTCCCAGCTGTTAGATTGTTATACACTGTCCCCAGCTGTTAGATTGTTATACACTGCCCCAGCAGTTAGATTGTCATACAGCGTCCCAGCTCTTAGATTGTTATACACTGCCCCAGCTGTTAGATTGTTATACAGTGTCCCAGCTGTTAGATGGTTATACAGTGTCCCCCAGATATTAGACTGTTATTCAGCGTCCCAAATATTAGACTGTTATACACTGTCCCCCAGATATTAGACTGTTAAACAGTGCCCCCAGATATTGGACTGTTATGCAGTGTCCTAGATATCAGACTGTTACGCACTGTCACCCAGATATTAGACTGTTATACAGTGTCCCCAGATATTAGTCTGTTATACAGTACCACCAGATATTAGATTGGTATACACTGTCCCAGCTGTTAGATTGTTACACAGTGTCCCAGCTGTTAGATTGTTATGCAGTGCCCCAGCTGTTAGATTGTTTCACAGTGTCCCAGCTGTTAGATTGTTATACTCTGTCCCAGCTGTTAGATTGTTATACTCTGTCCCAGCTGTTAGATTGTTATACACTGCCCCAGTTGTTACATTGTTATACACTGTTCCCAGCTGTTAGATTGTTATACAGTGTCTCCAGACGTTAGATTGTTATACACTGTCCCAGCTGTTAGATTGTTATACACTGCCCCAGCAGTTAGATTGTTATATAGTGTCCCCAGCTGTTAGATAGTTGTGCAGTGCCCCAGCTGTTAGATTGTCATACACTGTCCCCAGCTGTTAGATTGTTATACACTGCCCCAGCTGTTAGATTGTTATGCACTACCCCAGCTGTAACATTGGTATGCAGTGCCCCAGCTGTTAGATTGTTATACAGTGCCCCAGCTGTTAGACTGTTATACACTGTCCCAGCTGTTAGATTGTCATACACTGTCCCAGCTGTTAGGTTGTTATACAGTGTCCAAGCTGTCAGATTGTGATACACTGCCCCAACTGTTAGATTGTCATACAGTGTCCCAGCTGTTAGATTGTTATACACTGTCCCCAGCTGTTAGATTGTTATACACTGCCCCAGCAGTTAGATTGTCATACAGCGTCCCAGCTCTTAGATTGTTATACACTGCCCCAGCTGTTAGATTGTTATACAGTGTCCCAGCTGTTAGATGGTTATACAGTGTCCCCCAGATATTAGACTGTTATTCAGCGTCCCAAATATTAGACTGTTATACACTGTCCCCCAGATATTAGACTGTTAAACAGTGCCCCCAGATATTGGACTGTTATACAGTGTCCTAGATAACAGACTGTTACGCACTGTCACCCAGATATTAGACTGTTATACAGTGTCCCCAGATATTAGTCTGTTATACAGTACCACCAGATATTAGATTGGTATACACTGTCCCAGCTGTTAGATTGTTACACAGTGTCCCAGCTGTTAGATTGTTATGCAGTGCCCCAGCTGTTAGATTGTTTCACAGTGTCCCAGCTGTTAGATTGTTATACTCTGTCCCAGCTGTTAGATTGTTATACACTGCCCCAGTTGTTACATTGTTATCCACTGTCCCCAGCTGTTAGATTGTTATACACTGTCCCAGCTGTTAGATTGTTATACACTGCCCCAGCTGTTAGATTGTTATACAGTGTCCCCAGACGTTAGATTGTTATACACTGTCCCAGCTGTTAGATTGTTATACACTGCCCCAGCTGTTAGATTGTTATATAGTGTCCCCAGCGGTTAGATAGTTATGCAGTGCCCCAGCTGTTAGATTGTCATACACTGTCCCCAGCTGTTAGATTGTTATACACTGCCCCAGCTGTTAGATTGTCATGCACTACCCCAGCTGTAACATTGGTATGCAGTGCCCCAGCTGTTAGATTGTTATACAGTGTCCCAGCTGTTAGATTGTTATACACTGCCCAAGCTGTTAGATTGTTATACTCTGCCCCAGCTGTTAGATTGTTATACACTGTCCCAGCTGTTAGATTGTTACACAGTGTCCCAGCTGTTAGATTGTTATACACTGTCCCAGCTGTTAGATTGTTATACACTGTCCCAATCTGTTAGATTGTTATACACTGCCCCAGCTGTTAGATTGTTATACAGTGCCCCAGCTGTTACATTGTTATACAGTGCCCCAGCTGTTAGATTGTTATACAGTGTCCCAGCTGTTAGATTGTTATACACTGTCCCCAGCTCTTAGATTGTTATGCACTGTCCCAGCTGTTAGATTGTTACGCAGTGTCCCAGCTGTTAGATTGTTACACAGTGTCCCAGCTGTTAGATTGTTACACCGTGTCCCAGCTGTTAGATTGTTATACAGTGTCCCAACTGTTAGATTGTTACACAGTTTCCCAACTGTTAGATTGTTATACACAGTCCCAGCTGTTAGATTGTTATACACTGTCCCAACTGTTAGATTGTTATACACAGTCCCAGCTGTTAGATTGTTATACAGTGCCCCAGCTGTTAGACTGTCATACATTGTCCCAGCTGTTAGATTGTTATACACAGTCCCAGCTGTTAGATTGTTATACAGTGCCCCAGCTGTTAGACTGTCATACATTGTCCCAGCTGTTAGATTGTTACACAGTGTCCCAGCTGTTAGATTGTTGTACACTGTCCCAGCTGTTAGATTGTTATACAGTGTCCCAGCTGTTAGATTGTTATACAGTGCCCCAGCTGTTAGATTGTCATACACTGCCCCAGCTGTTAGATTGTTACACAGTGTCCCAGCTGTTAGATTGTTGTACACTGTCCCAGCTGTTAGATTGTTATGCAGTGCCCCAGCTGTTAGATTGTCATGCACTATCCCAGCTGTTAGATTGTTATACACCGTCCCAGCTGTTAGATTGTTACACAGTGTCCCAGCTGTTAGATTGTTATGCAGTGCCCCAGCTGTTAGATTGTTATACAGTGTCCCAGCTGTTAGATTGGTATACAGTGCCCCAGCTGTTAGATTGTTACACAGTGTCCCAACTGTTAGATTGTTACACACTGTCCCAGCTGTTAGATTGTTATACAGTGCCCCAGCTGTTAGATTGTCATACATTGACCCAGCTGTTAGATTGTTATACAGTGTCCCAGCTATTAGATTGTCATACACTTCCCCAGCTGTTAGATTGTCATACACTGTCCCAGCTGTTAGATTGTTATACAGTGCCCCAGCTGTTAGATTGTCATACAGTGTCCCAGCTGTTAGATTGTTATACATCGTCCCAGCTGTTAGATTGTTATACACTGTCCCAGCTGATTGGTTGTTAAACACTGCCCCAGCTGTTAGATTGTTATACACTGTCCCTGCTGTTAGATTGTTATACAGTGTCCCCAGCTGTTAGATTGTTATACACTGTCTCAGCTGTTAGATTGCTATGCACTGCCCCAGCTGTTAGATTGTTATACACTGCCCCAGCTGTTAGATTGTTATACACTGTCCCAGCTGATGGGTTGTTAAACACTGCCCCAGCTGTTAGATTGTTATACACTGTCCCAGCTGATGGGTTGTTAAACACTGCCCCAGCTGTTAGATTGTTATACACTGTCCCAGCTGTTAGATTGTTATCCAGTGCCCCAGCTGTTAGATTGTTATACACTGCCCCAGCTGTTAGATTGTTATACACTGCCCCAGCTGTTAGATTGTTACACAGTGTCCCAGCTGTTAGATTGTTTTACACTGTCCCAGCTGTTAGATTGTTATACAGTGTCCCAGCTGTTAGATTGTTATACAGTGTCCCAGCTGTTAGATTGTTATACACTGTCCCCAGCTGTTAGATTGTTATACACTGTCCCAGCTGTTAGATTGTTATACACTGTCCCCAGCTGTTAGATTGTTTTACACTGTCCCAGCTGTTAGATTGTTATACACTGCCCCCGCAGTTAGATTGTTATACACTGTCCCAGCTGTTAGATTGTTATACACTGCCCCAGCTGTTAGATTGTTATACACTGTCCCAGCTGTTAGATTGTTACACAGTGTCCCAGCTGTTAGATTGTTTTACACTGTCCCAGCTGTTAGCTTGTTATACACTGTCCCAGCTGTTAGATTGTTATACAGTGTCCCAGCTGTTAGATTGTTATACACTGCCCCCAGCTGTTAGATTGTTATACACTGTCCCCAGCTGTTAGATGGTTATACAGTGTCCCAGCTGTTAGATTGTTCTACACTGCCCCAGCTGTTAGATTGTTATGCACTGCCCCAGCTGTTAGATTGTTATACCTTGCCCCAGCTGTTAGATTGTTATACACTGTCCCAGCTGTTAGATTGTTATACAGTGCCCCAGCTGTTAGATTGTTACACAGCGTCCCAGCTGTTAGATTGTTATACACTGTCCCCAGCTGTTAGATTGTTATACACTGCCCCAGCTGTTAGATTGTTATGCACTACCCCAGCTGTAACATTGGTATGCAGTGCCCCAGCTGTTAGATTGTTATACAGTGTCCCAGCTGTTAGATTGTTATACACTGCCCAAGCTGTTAGATTGTTATACTCTGCCCCAGCTGTTAGATTGTTATACACTGTCCCAGCTGTTAGATTGTTACACAGTGTCCCAGCTGTTAGATTGTTATACACTGTCCCAGCTGTTAGATTGTTATACACTGTCCCAATCTGTTAGATTGTTATACACTGCCCCAGCTGTTAGATTGTTATACAGTGCCCCAGCTGTTACATTGTTATACAGTGCCCCAGCTGTTAGATTGTTATACAGTGTCCCAGCTGTTAGATTGTTATACACTGTCCCCAGCTGTTAGATTGTTATGCACTGTCCCAGCTGTTAGATTGTTACGCAGTGTCCCAGCTGTTAGATTGTTACACATTGTCCAAGCTGTTAGATTGTTATACACTGCCCCAGCTGTTAGATTGTTATACAGTGTCCCAACTGTTAGATTGTTACACAGTTTCCCAACTGTTAGATTGTTATACACAGTCCCAGCTGTTAGATTGTTATACACTGTCCCAACTGTTAGATTGTTATACACAGTCCCAGCTGTTAGATTGTTATACAGTGCCCCAGCTGTTAGACTGTCATACATTGTCCCAGCTGTTAGATTGTTATACACTGTCCCAGCTGTTAGATTGTTATACACAGTCCCAGCTGTTAGATTGTTATACAGTGCCCCAGCTGTTAGATTGTTGTACACTGTCCCAGCTGTTAGATTGTCATACACTGCCCCAGCTGTTAGATTGTTACACAGTGTCCCAGCTGTTAGATTGTTGTACACTGTCCCAGCTGTTAGATTGTTATGCAGTGCCCCAGCTGTTAGATTGTCATGCACTGTCCCAGCTGTTAGATTGTTATACACCGTCCCAGCTGTTAGATTGTTACACAGTGTCCCAGCTGTTAGATTGTTATACAGTGCCCCAGCTGTTAGATTGTCATACATTGACCCAGCTGTTAGATTGTTATACAGTGTCCCAGCTGTTAGATTGTTATACAGTGTCCCAGCTGTTAGATTGTTATACACTGTCCCCAGCTGTTAGATTGTTATACACTGTCCCAGCTGTTAGATTGTTATACACTGCCCCAGCTGTTAGATTGTTATACACTGTCCCCAGCTGTTAGATTGTTTTACACTGTCCCAGCTGTTAGATTGTTATACAGTGCCCCCGCTGTTAGATTGTTATACACTGTCCCAGCTGTTAGATTGTTATACAGTGTCCCCAGATATTAGACTGTTATACACTGTCAGCCAGATATTAGACTGTTATACAGTGTCCCCAGATATTAGACTGTTATGCAGTACCCCCAGATATTAGACTGTTATACAGTGTCCCAGATATTAGACTGTTATACACTGTCCCCCAGATATTAGACTGTTATACAGTGTCCCCAGATATTAGACTGTTATACACTGTCAGCCAGATATTAGACTGTTATACAGTGTACCCCAGATATTACACTGTTATACAGTACCCCCAGATATTAGACTGTTATACACTGTCCCAGATATTAGAATGTTATACACAGTCCCCCAGATATCAGACTGCTATACAGTGTCCTCCAGATATTAGAAAGTTATCCTCTGTCCCAGATATTAGACTGTTATACAGTAACCAAGATGTTAGACTGTTATACACTTTCCCCCAGATATTAGACTGTTATACAGTGGCCCAGATATTAGACTGTTATACACTGTCCTTGATATTAGACTGTTATACAGTACCCACAGATATTAGACTGTTATACAGTGTCCCAGATATTAGACTGTTATACAGTGCCCCGAGATATTAGACTGTAATACAGTGCCCACAGATATTTGACTGTTATACACTGTCCCAGATATTAGAATGTTATACAGTGTCCCAGGTATTAGTCTGTTATAAAACACGCCCAGATATTAGACTGTTATACAGTGTCCCAGATATTAGACTGTTCTACAGTGCCCCCAGATATTAGACTATTATACACTGTCCCCAGATATTAGACTGTTATGCAGTACCCCCCGATATTAGACTGTTATACAGTGCCACCAGATATTAGAAGGGTATACAGTACCCCCAGATATTAGACTGTTATACAGTGTTCCAGATATTAGAATGTCATACCATAGCTGCAGCTGTTAGAATATTATACAGTGTCCTAGATATTAGACAGTTACACAGTGCCCCCAGATACTAGACTGTTATACAGTGTCCCCCAGATATTAAACTGTTATACAGCACCACAGATATTAGACTGTTATACATGTCCCCAGATATTAGACTGTTATACAGTGTCCCCCAGGTATTAGACTGTTATACAGTGTCCCCAGATGTTAGACTGTTGTACAGAGTCCCAGATATTAGACTGTTACACAGTGTCGCAGATATTAGACTGTTATACAGTGTCCCCAGATATTAGACTGTTATACAGTGTCCCAGCTATTGGACTGTTATACACTGTCCCAGATATTAGACTGTTATGCAGTGTCCCCCAGATATTAGATTGTTATACACTGTCCCCAGATATTAGACTGTTACACAGAGTCCGAGATATTAGACTGTTATACACTGTCCCCCAGATATTAGACTGTTATACAGTGTCCCCAGATATTAGACTGTTATACACTGTCAGCCAGATATTAGACTGTTATACAGTGTTCCCCAGATATTAGACTGTTATACAGTACCCCCAGATATTAGACTGTTATACACTGTCCCAGATATTAGAATGCTAAACAGTGTCCCAGATATTTGACTGTTATACACTGTCCCCCAGATATTAGACTGTTATACAGTGTCCCCAGATATTAGACTGTTATACACTGTCAGCCAGATATTAGAATGTTATACAGTGTCCCCCAGATATTAGACTGTTATACAGTACCCCCAGATATTAGACTGTTATACACTGTCCCAGATATTAGAATGTTATACACAGTCCCCCAGATATCAGACTGCTATACAGTGTCCTCCAGATATTAGAAAGTTATCCTCTGTCCCAGATATTAGACTGTTATACAGTAACCAAGATGTTAGACTGTTATACACTTTCCCCCAGTTATTAGACTGTTATACAGTGGCCCAGATATTAGACTGTTATACACTGTCCCAGATATTAGACTGTTATACAGTACCCACAGATATTAGACTGTTATACAGTGTCCCAGATATTTGACTGTTATACAGTGTCCCCAGATATTAGACTGTTATTCAGTGTCCCCAGATATTAGACTGTTATACAGTGTCCCCAGATATTAGACTGTTATACACTGTCCCCCAGATGTTAGACTGTTATACAGTGTCCGAGATGTAAGACAGTTTTACAGCATCCCAGCTATTAGACTGTCATACTATAGCTGCAGCTGTTAGACTGTTATACAGTGTCCCAGATATTAGACTGTTACACATTGCCCCCAGGTACTAGACTGTAATACAGTACCCCCAGATATTGGACTGTTATACAGCACCACAGATATTAGACTGTTATACAGTGTCCCCAGATATTAAACTGTTATACAGTGTCTCCCAGATATTAGACTATTATGCACTGTCCCCCAGATATTAGACTGTTATACAGTGTCCCCAGATATTAGACTGTTATACACTGTCAGCCAGATATTAGACTGTTATACAGTGTCCCCAGATATTAGACTGTTATGCAGTACCCCCAGATATTAGACTGTTATACAGTGTCCCCAGATATTAGACAGTTATACACTGTCAGCCAGATATTAGACTGTTATGCAGTGTCCCCAGATATTAGACTGTTATACAGTTTCCCAGATATTAGACTGTTATACAGTGTCCCAGATATTAGACTGTTATACAGTGCCACCAGATATTAGACTGTTATACAGTGCCCCCCAGATATTAGACTGTTATACAGTGTCCCAGATATTAGACTGTTATACAGTGTCCCCCAGATATTAGACTGTTATACCGTGTCCCCCAGATATTAGACTGTTAAACAGTGTCCCAGATATTAGACTGTTATACAGTGTCCCAGATATTAGACTGTTATACAGTGCCCCCCAGACATTAGACTGTTATACAGTGTCCCAGATATTAGACTGTTATACAGTGCCCCCCAGCTATTAGACTGTTATACAGTGTCCCCCAGATATTAGACTGTTATACAGTGTCCCCAGATATTAGACAGTTATACACTGTCAGCCAGATATTAGACTGTTATACAGTGTCCCCAGATATTAGACTGTTATGCAGTACCCCCAGATATTAGACTGTTATACAGTGTCCCCAGATATTAGAATGTTATACACAGTCCCCGAGATATTAGACTGTTATACAGTGTCCTCCAGATATTTGAAAGTTATCCACTGTCCCAGATATTAGACTGTTATACAGTAACCAAGATATTAGACTGTTATACAGTACCCACAGATATTAGATTGTTATACAGTGTCCCAGATATTTGACTGTTATACAGTGTCCCCAGATATTAGACTGTTATTCAGTGTCCCCAGATATTAGACTGTTATACCGTGTCCCCAGATATTAGACTGTTATACACTGTCCCCCAGATGTTAGACTGTTATACAGTGTCCTTGATGTAAGACTGTTTTACAGCGTCCCAGCTATTAGACTGTCATACTATAGCTGCAGCTGTTAGACTGTTATACAGTGTCCCAGATATTAGACTGTTACACATTGCCCCCAGATACTAGACTGTTATACACTGTCAGCCAGATATTAGACTGTTATATAGTGTCCCCCAGATATTACACTGTTACACACTGTCCCAGATATTAGACTGTTATACAGTGTCCCCCAGATATTAGACTGTTAAAATGCGTCCCAGATATTGGACTGTTATACAGTGTCCCCCAGATATTAGACTGTTATACACTGTCCCAGATATCAGACAGTTATACAGTGTCCCCCAGATATTTGACTGTTAAAATGCGTCCCATATATTAGACTGTTATACAGTGTCCCCAGATATTAGACTGTTATACACTGTCCCCCAGATATTAGACTGTTATACAGTGTCCCAGATATTAGACTGTTATACAGTGTCCCCCAGATATTAGACTGTTATACAATGCCCCCTCATATTAGAATGTTATACAGTGTCCCAGGTATTAGACTATTATACACTGTCCCCCAGATATTAGGCTGTTATACATGGTTCCAGTTGTTAGACTGTCATACAGTGCCCCCAGCTGTTCGACTGTTATACAGTGTCCCAGATATTAGACTGTTATACAGTGTCCTCAGATATTAGACTGATATGCAGTACCCCCAGATATTAGACTGTTATACAGTGCCCCCCAGATATTAGACTGTTATACACTGTCAGCCAGATATTAGACTGTTATACACAGTCCCCAGATATTAGACTGTTATACACTGTCCCCCAGATGTTAGACTGTTATACAGTGTCCGAGATGTAAGACTGTTTTACTGCGTCTCAGCTCTTAGACTGTCATACTATAGCTGCAGCTGTTAGACTGTTATACAGTGTCCCAGATATTAGACTGTTACACATTGCCCCCAGATACTAGACTGTTATACAGTACCCCCAGATATTAGACTGTCATACAGTGCCCCCCAGATATTAGACTGTTATACACTGTCCCAGATATTAGGCTGTTACACAGTACCCCCAGATATTAGACTGTTATACAGTACTACAAATATTAGACTGTTATACAGTGCACCCCAGATATTAGACTGTTATACACTGTCAGCCAGATATTAGACTGTTATATAGTGTCCCCCAGATATTACACTGTTATACACTGTCCCAGATATTAGACTGTTATACAGTGTCCCAGATATTAGACTGTTATACAGTGTCCCCCAGATATTAGACTGTTAAAATGCGTCCCAGATATTGGACTGTTAAACAGTGTCCCCCAGATATTAGACTGTTATACAGTGTCCCAGATATTAGACTGTTATACAGTGTCCCCCAGATATTAGACTGTTATACAATGCTCCCTCATATTAGAATGTTATACACTGTCCCCCAGATATTAGGCTGTATACATGGCCCCAGATGTTAGACTGTCATACAGTGCCCCCAGCTGTTAGACTGTTATACAGTGTCCCAGATATTAGACTGTTATACAGTGTCCTCAGATATTAGACTGTTATGCAGTACCCCCAGATATTAGACTGTTATACAGTGCCACCAGATATTAGAAGGTTATACAGTGCCCCCCAGATATTAGACTGTTAAAATGTGACCCAGATATTCGACTGTTATACACTGTCCCAGATATTAGAATGTTAAACAGTGTCCCAGATATTAGACTGTTATACACTGTCCCAGATCTTAGATTGTTATACAGTGCACCCAGATATTAGACTGTTAAAATGTGTCCCAGATATTAGACTGTTATACACTGTCCCAGATATTAGAATGTTAAACAGTGTACCCAGATATTTGACTGTTACACAGTGCACCCAGATATTAGACTGTTATACACTGTCAGCCAGATATTAGACTGTTATACAGTGTCCCCAGATATTAGACTGTTATGCAGTACCCCCAGATATTAGACTGTTATACAGTGCCACCAGATATTAGAAGGTTATACAGCACCCCCAGATATTAGACTGTTATACAGTGTCCCCAGATATTAGAAGGTTATTCACTACCCCCAGATATTAGACTGTTATACAGTGTCCCAGATATTAGAATGTTATACACAGTCCCCGAGATATCAGACTGCTATACAGTGTCCTCCAGATATTAGAAAGTTATCCACTGTCCCAGATAGTAGACTGTTATACAGTGTCCCAGATTTTAGACTGTTATACACTTTCCCCCAGATATTAGACTGTTATACACTGTCCTTGATTTTAGACTGTTATACAGTACCCACAGATATTAGACTGTTATACAGTGTCCCAGATATTTGACTGTTATAAAGTGTCCCCAGATATTAGACTGTTATTCAGTGTCCCCAGATATTAGAATGTTATACAGTGTCCCCCAGATATTAGACTGTTATACACTGTCCTTGATATTAGACTGTTATACAGTACCCACAGATATTAGACTGTCATACAGTGCCCCCCAGATATTAGACTGTTATACACTGTCAGCCAGATATTAGACTGTTATATAGTGTCCCCCAGATATTACACTGTTATACACTGTCCCAGATATTAGGCTGTTACACAGTACCCCCAGATATTAGACTGTTATACAGTACTACAAATATTAGACTGTTATACAGTGCACCCCAGATATTAGACTGTTATACACTGTCAGCCAGATATTAGACTGTTATATAGTGTCCCCCAGATATTACACTGTTATACACTGTCCCAGATATTAGACTGTTATACAGTGTCCCAGATATTAGACTGTTATACAGTGTCCCCCAGATATTAGACTGTTAAAATGCGTCCCAGATATTGGACTGTTAAACAGTGTCCCCCAGATATTAGACTGTTATACAGTGTCCCAGATATTAGAATGTTATACACTGTCCCCCAGATATTGGATTGTTACACAGTGTCCCCAGATATTAGAATGTTATACAGTGTCCCAGATATTAGACTGTTATGCAGTGTCCCCAGATATTAGACTGTTATACAGTGTCCCAGATATCAGACTGTTATGCAGTGCCCCCAGATATTAGACTGTTATACAGTGTCCCAGATATTAGACTGTTATGCAGTGTCCCCAGATATTAGACTGTTATACAGTGCCCCCAGATATTAGACTGTTATACACTGTCCCCCAGATATTAGACTGTTATACAATGTCCCAGAAATCAGACTGTTATGCAGTGTCCCCAGATATTTGACTGTCATACAGTGCACCCCAGATATTAGACTGTTATACAGTGTCCCAGATATTAGACTGTTATACAGTGTCCCCAGATATTAGACTGTTATGCAGTACCCCCAGATATTAGACTGTTATACAGTGCCAGCAGAAATTAGAAGGTTATAGAATACACCCAGATATTAGACTGTTGTACAGAGTCCCAGATATTAGAATGTTATACAGTGTCCCAGGTATTAGACTGTTATACACTGTCCCCCAGATATTAGACTGTTATACAGTGTCCCAGATATTAGACTGTTATACACTGTCCCCCAGATATTAGACTGTTATACACTGTCCCCAATTTATTTGACTGTTATACAGTGTCCCCAGATATTGGATTGTTACACAGTGTACCCAGATATTAGACTGTTATACAGTGTCCCCCAGATATTAGACTGTTATAATGTGTCCCAGATATTAAACTGTTATACAGTGCCCCCAGATATTAGACTGTTATACAGTGTCCCAGATATCAGACTGTTATGCAGTGTCCCCCAGATATTGGACTGTTATACAGTGCCCCCAGATATTAGACTGTTATACACTGTCCCCCAGATATTTGACTGTTATACAGTGTCCCAGATATCAGACTGTTATGCAGTGTCCCCAGATATTAGACTGTTATACAGTGCCACCAGATATTAGACTGTTATACACTGTCCCCCAGATATTAGACTGTTATACATTGTCCCAGATATCAGACGGTTATGCAGTGTCCCCAGATATTAGACTGTTATACAGTGCCCCCAGATATTAGACTGTTATACACTGTCAGCCAGATATTAGACTGTTATACAGTGTCCCCAGATATTAGACTGTTATGCAGTACCCCCAGATATTAGACTGTTATACAGTGCCACCAGATATTAGAAGGTTATACAGCACCCCCAGATATTAGACTGTTATACAGTGTCCCCAGATATTAGAAGGTTATACAGTACCCCCCGATATTAGACTGTTATACAGTGTCCCAGATATTAGAATGTTATACACAGTCCCCGAGATATTAGACTGCTATACAGTGTTACTCCAGATATTAGAAAGTTATCCACTGTCCCAGATACTAGACTGTTGTACAGTGTCCCAGATTTTAGACTGTTATACACTTTCCCCCAGATATTAGACTGTTATACACTGTCCTTGATATTAGACTGTTATACAGTACCCACAGATATTAAACTGTTATACAGTGTCCCCAGATATTAGACTGTTATTCAGTGTCCCCAGATATTAGAATGTTATACAGTGTCCCCCAGATATTAGACTGTTATACACTGTCCTTGATATTAGACTGTTATACAGTACCCACAGATATTAGACTGTCATACAGTGCCCCCCAGATATTAGACTGTTATACACTGTCAGCCAGATATTAGACTGTTATATAGTGTCCCCCAGATATTACACTGTTATACACTGTCCCAGATATTAGGCTGTTACACAGTACCCCCAGATATTAGACTGTTATACAGTACTACAAATATTAGACTGTTATACAGTGCACCCCAGATATTAGACTGTTATACACTGTCAGCCAGATATTAGACTGTTATATAGTGTCCCCCAGATATTACACTGTTATACACTGTCCCAGATATTAGACTGTTATACAGTGTCCCAGATATTAGACTGTTATACAGTGTCCCCCAGATATTAGACTGTTAAAATGCGTCCCAGATATTGGACTGTTAAACAGTGTCCCCCAGATATTAGACTGTTATACAGTGTCCCAGATATTAGAATGTTATACACTGTCCCCCAGATATTGGATTGTTACACAGTGTCCCCAGATATTAGAATGTTATACAGTGTCCGCAGATATTAGAATGTTATACAGTGTCCCCCAGATATTAGACTGTTATACACTGTCCTTGATATTAGACTGTTATACAGTACCCACAGATATTAGACTGTTATACAGTGTCCCAGATATTAGACTGTTATACAGTGCCCCCCAGATATTAGACTGTTATACAGCATCCCAGATATTAGACTGTTATACACTGTCCCCCAGATATTAGACTGTTATACAATGTCCCAGAAATCAGACTGTTATGCAGTGTCCCCAGATATTTGACTGTCATACAGTGCACCCCAGATATTAGACTGTTATACAGTGTCCCAGATATTAGACTGTTATACAGTGTCCCCAGATATTAGACTGTTATGCAGTACCCCCAGATATTAGACTGTTATACAGTGCCAGCAGAAATTAGAAGGTTATAGAATACCCCCAGATACTAGACTGTTGTACAGTGTCCCAGATTTTAGACTGTTATACACTTTCCCCCAGATATTAGACTGTTATACACTGTCCTTGATATTAGACTGTTATACAGTACCCACAGATATTAAACTGTTATACAGTGTCCCCAGATATTAGACTGTTATACACTGTCCCCCAGATATCAGACTGTTATGCAGTGTCCCCAGATATTAGACTGTTATACAGTGCCCCCAGATATTAGACTGTTATACAGTGTCCCAGATTTCAGACTGTTATGCAGTGTCCCCAGATATTAGACTGTTATACAGTGCCCCCAGATATTAGACTGTTATACACTGTCCCCCAGATATTAGACTGTTATACAATGTCCCAGATATCAGACTGTTATGCAGTGTCCCCAGATATTTGACTGTCATACAGTGCACCCCAGATATTAGACTGTTATACAGTGTCCCAGATATTAGACTGTTATACAGTGTCCCCAGATATTAGACTGTTATGCAGTACCCCCAGATATTAGACTGTTATACAGTGCCAGCAGAAATTAGAAGGTTATACAATACCCCCGGATATTAGACTGTTGTACAGTGTCCCAGATATTAGAATGTTATACAGTGTCCCAGGTATTAGACTGTTATACACTGTCCCCCAGATATTAGACTGTTATACAGTGTCCCAGATATTAGACTGTTATACACTGTCCCCCAGATATTAGACTGTTATACACTGTCCCCAATTTATTTGACTGTTATACAGTGTCCCCAGATATTGGATTGTTACACAGTGTACCCAGATATTAGACTGTTATACAGTGTCCCCCAGATATTAGACTGTTAAAATGTGTCCCAGATATTAAACTGTTATACAGTGCCCCCAGATATTAGACTGTTATACAGTGTCCAAGATATCAGACTGTTATGCAGTGTCCCCTGATATTGGACTGTTATACAGTGCCCCCAGATATTAGACTGTTATACACTGTCCCCCAGATATTTGACTGTTATACAGTGTCCCAGATATCAGACTGTTATGCAGTGTCCCCAGATATTAGACTGTTATACAGTGCCCCCAGATATTAGACTGTTATACACTGTCCCCCAGATATTAGACTGTTATACATTGTCCCAGATATCAGACTGTTATGCAGTGTCCCCAGATATTAGACTGTTATACAGTGCCCCCAGATATTAGACTGTTATACACTGTCAGCCAGATATTAGACTGTTATGCAGTACCCCCAGATATTAGACTGTTATACAGTGCCACCAGATATTAGAAGGTTATACAGCACCCCCAGATATTAGACTGTTATACAGTGTCCCCAGATATTAGAAGGTTATACAGTACCCCCCGATATTAGACTGTTATACAGTGTCCCAGATATTAGAATGTTATACACAGTCCCCGAGATATTAGACTGCTATACAGTGTTACTCCAGATATTAGAAAGTTATCCACTGTCCCAGATACTAGACTGTTGTACAGTGTCCCAGATTTTAGACTGTTATACACTTTCCCCCAGATATTAGACTGTTATACACTGTCCTTGATATTAGACTGTTATACAGTACCCACAGATATTAAACTGTTATACAGTGTCCCCAGATATTAGACTGTTATTCAGTGTCCCCAGATATTAGAATGTTATACAGTGTCCCCCAGATATTAGACTGTTATACACTGTCCTTGATATTAGACTGTTATACAGTACCCACAGATATTAGACTGTCATACAGTGCCCCCCAGATATTAGACTGTTATACACTGTCAGCCAGATATTAGACTGTTATATAGTGTCCCCCAGATATTACACTGTTATACACTGTCCCAGATATTAGGCTGTTACACAGTACCCCCAGATATTAGACTGTTATACAGTACTACAAATATTAGACTGTTATACAGTGCACCCCAGATATTAGACTGTTATACACTGTCAGCCAGATATTAGACTGTTATATAGTGTCCCCCAGATATTACACTGTTATACACTGTCCCAGATATTAGACTGTTATACAGTGTCCCAGATATTAGACTGTTATACAGTGTCCCCCAGATATTAGACTGTTAAAATGCGTCCCAGATATTGGACTGTTAAACAGTGTCCCCCAGATATTAGACTGTTATACAGTGTCCCAGATATTAGAATGTTATACACTGTCCCCCAGATATTGGATTGTTACACAGTGTCCCCAGATATTAGAATGTTATACAGTGTCCCCAGATATTAGAATGTTATACAGTGTCCCCCAGATATTAGACTGTTATACACTGTCCTTGATATTAGACTGTTATACAGTACCCACAGATATTAGACTGTTATACAGTGTCCCAGATATTAGACTGTTATACAGTGCCCCCCAGATATTAGACTGTTATACAGCATCCCAGATATTAGACTGTTATACACTGTCCCCCAGATATTAGACTGTTATACAATGTCCCAGAAATCAGACTGTTATGCAGTGTCCCCAGATATTTGACTGTCATACAGTGCACCCCAGATATTAGACTGTTATACAGTGTCCCAGATATTAGACTGTTATACAGTGTCCCCAGATATTAGACTGTTATGCAGTACCCCCAGATATTAGACTGTTATACAGTGCCAGCAGAAATTAGAAGGTTATAGAATACCCCCAGATACTAGACTGTTGTACAGTGTCCCAGATTTTAGACTGTTATACACTTTCCCCCAGATATTAGACTGTTATACACTGTCCTTGATATTAGACTGTTATACAGTACCCACAGATATTAAACTGTTATACAGTGTCCCCAGATATTAGACTGTTATACACTGTCCCCCAGATATCAGACTGTTATGCAGTGTCCCCAGATATTAGACTGTTATACAGTGCCCCCAGATATTAGACTGTTATACAGTGTCCCAGATTTCAGACTGTTATGCAGTGTCCCCAGATATTAGACTGTTATACAGTGCCCCCAGATATTAGACTGTTATACACTGTCCCCCAGATATTAGACTGTTATACAATGTCCCAGATATCAGACTGTTATGCAGTGTCCCCAGATATTTGACTGTCATACAGTGCACCCCAGATATTAGACTGTTATACAGTGTCCCAGATATTAGACTGTTATACAGTGTCCCCAGATATTAGACTGTTATGCAGTACCCCCAGATATTAGACTGTTATACAGTGCCAGCAGAAATTAGAAGGTTATACAATACCCCCGGATATTAGACTGTTGTACAGTGTCCCAGATATTAGAATGTTATACAGTGTCCCAGGTATTAGACTGTTATACACTGTCCCCCAGATATTAGACTGTTATACAGTGTCCCAGATATTAGACTGTTATACACTGTCCCCCAGATATTAGACTGTTATACACTGTCCCCAATTTATTTGACTGTTATACAGTGTCCCCAGATATTGGATTGTTACACAGTGTACCCAGATATTAGACTGTTATACAGTGTCCCCCAGATATTAGACTGTTAAAATGTGTCCCAGATATTAAACTGTTATACAGTGCCCCCAGATATTAGACTGTTATACAGTGTCCAAGATATCAGACTGTTATGCAGTGTCCCCTGATATTGGACTGTTATACAGTGCCCCCAGATATTAGACTGTTATACACTGTCCCCCAGATATTTGACTGTTATACAGTGTCCCAGATATCAGACTGTTATGCAGTGTCCCCAGATATTAGACTGTTATACAGTGCCCCCAGATATTAGACTGTTATACACTGTCCCCCAGATATTAGACTGTTATACATTGTCCCAGATATCAGACTGTTATGCAGTGTCCCCAGATATTAGACTGTTATACAGTGCCCCCAGATATTAGACTGTTATACACTGTCAGCCAGATATTAGACTGTTATGCAGTACCCCCAGATATTAGACTGTTATACAGTGCCACCAGATATTAGAAGGTTATACAGCACCCCCAGATATTAGACTGTTATACAGTGTCCCCAGATATTAGAAGGTTATACAGTACCCCCCGATATTAGACTGTTATACAGTGTCCCAGATATTAGAATGTTATACACAGTCCCCGAGATATTAGACTGCTATACAGTGTTACTCCAGATATTAGAAAGTTATCCACTGTCCCAGATACTAGAATGTTATACAGTGACCCAGATTTTAGACTGTTATACACTTTCCCCCAGATATTAGACTGTTATACACTGTCCTTGATATTAGACTGTTATACAGTACCCACAGATATTAAACTGTTATACACTGTCCCCCAGATATTAGACTGTGATACAGTGTCCCCAGATATTAGAAGGTTATCCAGTACCCCCAGATGTTAGACTGTTATACAGTGTCCCCAGATATTAGAATGTTATGCACAGTCCCCGAGATATTAGACTGCTATACAGTGTCCTCCAGATATTAGAAAGTTATCCACTGTCCCAGATATTAGACTGTTATACAGTAACCAAGATATTAGACTGTTATACACTTTCCCCCAGATATTAGACTGTTATACAGTGTCCCAGATATTTGACTGTTATACAGTGTCCCCAGATATTAGACTGTTATTCTGTGTCCCCAGATACTAGACTGTTATACAGTGTCCCCAGATATTAGACTGTTATACACTGTCCCCCAGATGTTAGACTGTTATACAGTGTCTGAGATATTAGAAGGTTATACAGTACCCCCAGATGTTAGACTGTTATACAGTGTCCCAGATATTAGAATGTTATACACAGTCCCCGAGATATTAGACTGCTATACAGTGTCCTCCAGATATTAGAAAGTTATCCACTGTCCCAGATATTAGACTGTTATGCAGTAACCAAGATATTAGACTGTTATACACTTTCCCCCAGATATTAGACTGTTATACAGTGTCCCAGATATTTGACTGTTATACAGTGTCCCCAGATATTAGACTGTTATTCAGTGTCCCCAGATACTAGACTGTTATACAGTGCACCCCAGATATTAGACTGTTATACACTGTCAGCCAGATATTTGACTGTTATATAGTGTTCCCCAGATATTACACTGTTATACACTGTCCCAGATATTAGACTGTTACACAGTACCCCCAGATAATAGACTGTTATGCATTACCACAGATATTAGACTGTTATACAGTGCACCCCAGATATTAGACTGTTATACACTGTCAGCCAGATATCAGACTGTTATATAGTGTCCCCCAGATATTACACTGTTATACACTGTCCCAGATATTAGACTGTTATACAGTGTCCCAGATATTAGACTGTTATAAAGTGTCCCCAGATATTAGACTGTTATTCAGTGTCCCCAGATATTAGACTGTTATACAGTGTCCCCCAGATATTAGACTGTTATACAGTGTCCCAGATATTAAACTGTTATACAGTGTCCTCAGATATTAGACTGTTATGCAGTACCCCCAGATATTAGACTGTTATACAGTGCCACCAGATATTAGAAGCTTATACAGTGCCCCCGATATTAGACTGTTATACACTGTCCCCCAGATATTAGACTGTTAAAATGTGACCCAGATATTAGACTGTTATACACTGTCCCAGATCTTAGATTGTTATACAGTGCACCCAGATATTAGACTGTTAAAATGTGTCCCCAGATATTTGACTGTTATACACTGTCCCAGATATTAGAATGTTAAACAGTGTCCCAGATATTTGACTGTTACACAGTGCACCCAGATATTAGACTGTTATACACTGTCAGCCAGATATTAGACTGTTATACAGTGTCCCCAGATATTAGAAGGTTATACAGTACCCCCAGATATTAGACTGTTATACAGTGTCCCAGATATTAGAATGTTATACACAGTCCCCGAGATATTAGACTGCTATACAGTGTCCTCCAGATATTAGAAAGTTATCCACTGTCCCAGATAGTAGGCTGTTATACAGTGTCCCAGATTTTAGACTGTTATACACTTTCCCCCAGATATTAGACTGTTATACAGTGTCCCAGATATTAGAATGTTATGCACAGTCCCCGAGGTATTAGACTGCTATACAGTGTTACTCCAGATATGAGAAAGTTATCCACTGTCCCAGATATTAGACTGTTATACACTGTCCCAGATCTTAGATTGTTATACAGTGCACCCAGATATTAGACTGTTGAAATGTGTCCCAGATATTAGACTGTTATACACTGTCCCAGATATTAGAATGTTAAACAGTGTCCCAGATATTTGACTGTTACACAGTGCACCCAGATATTAGACTGTTATACACTGTCAGCCAGATATTAGACTGTTATACAGTGTCCCCAGATATTAGACTGTTATGCAGTACCCCCAGATATTAGACTGTTATACAGTGCCACCAGATATTAGAAGGTTATACAGCACCCCCAGGTATTAGACTGTTATACAGTGTCCCCAGATATTAGAAGGTTATACAGTACCCCCAGATATTAGACTGTTATACAGTGTCCCAGATATTAGAATGTTATACACAGTCCCCGAGATATTAGACTGTTATACAGTGTCCTCCAGATATCAGAAAGTATTCCACTGTCCCAGATAGTAGACTGTTATACAGTGTCCCAGATTTTAGACTGTTATACACTTTCCCCCAGATATTAGACTGTTAAAATGTGTCCCAGATATTAAACTGTTATACAGTGCCCCCAGATATTAGACTGTTATACAGTGTCCCAGATATCAGACTGTTATGCAGTGTCCCCCAGATATTGGACTGTTATACAGTGCCCCCAGATATTAGACTGTTATACACTGTCCCCCAGATATTAGACTGTTATACAGTGTCCCAGATATCAGACTGTTATGCAGTGACCCAGATGTTAGACTGTTATACAGTACCCCCAGATATTAGACTGTTATACACTGTCCCCCAGATATTAGACTGTTATACATTGTCCCAGATATCAGACTGTTATGCAGTGTCCCCAGATATTAGACTGTTATACAGTGCCCCCAGATAATAGACTATTATACACTGTCCTCCAGATATTAGACTGTTAAAATTTGTCCCAGATATTAAACTGTTATACAGTGCCCCAGATGTTAGACTGTTATACACTGTCCCCAGATATTAGACTGTTATACAGTGTCCCCCAGATATTTGACTGTTATACACTGTCAGCCAGATATTAGACTGTTATATAGTGTCCCCCAGATATTAGACTGTTATACAGTGCCCCCCAGATATGAGACTGTTATACAGTGTCCCCAGATATTAGACTGTTATACACTGTCCCCCAGATATTAGACTGTTATACACTGTCCCCCAGATATTAGACGGTTATACAGTGTCCCCAGATATTACAAGGTTATACAGTTCCCCCAGATGTTAGACTGTTATACAGTGTCCCAGATATTAGAATGTTATACACAGTCCCCGAGATATTAGACTGTTATACAGTGTCCCAGATATTAGAATGTTATACACAGTCCCCGAGATATTAGACTGTTATACAGTGTCCTCCAGATATTAGAAAGTTATCCACTGTCCCAGATATTAGACTGTTATGCAGTAACCAAGATATTAGACTGTTATACACTTTCCCCCAGATATTAGACTGTTATACAGTGTCCCAGATATTTGACTGTTATACAGTGTCCCCAGATATTAGACTGTTATTCAGTGTCCCCAGATATTAGACTGTTATACACTGTCCCCCAGATGTTAGACTGTTATACAGTGTCCGAGATGTAAGACAGTTTTACAGCGTCCCAGCTATTAGACTGTCATACCATAGCTGCAGCTGTTAGACTGTTATACAGTGTCCCAGATATTAGACTGTTACACAGTGCCCCCAGATACTACACTGTTATACAGTACCCCCAGATATTAGAATGTTATACATTACCACAGGTATTAGACTGTTACACAGTGCACCCCAGATATAAGTCTGTTATACACTGTCAGCCAGATATTAGACTGTTATATAGTGTCCCCCAGATATTACGCTGTTATACACTGTCCCAGACATTAGACTGTTATACACTGTCCCCCAGTTATTAGACTGTTATACAATGCCCCCTCATATTAGAATGTTATACAGTGTCCCAGGTATTAGACAGTTATACACTATCCCCCAGATATTAGGCTGTTATACATGGCCCCAGATGTTAGACTGTCATACAGTGCCTCCAGCTGTTAGACTGTTGTACAGTGTCCCAGATATTAGACTGTTATACAGTGCCCCCAGATGTTAGACTGTTATACACTGTCCCCCAGATATTACAAGGTTATACAGTACCCCCAGATATTAGACTGTTATACAGTGTCCCCAGATATTAGCATGTTATACACAGTCCCCGAGATATTAGACTGTTATACAGTGTCCTCCAGATATTAGAAAGTTATCCACTGTCCCAGATATTAGACTGTTATACAGTAACCAAGACATTAGACTGTTATACATTTTCCCCCAGATATTAGACTGTTATACAGTGTCCCATATATTAGACTGTTATACACTGTCCTTGATATTAGACTGTTATGCATTACCCACAGATATTAGACTGTTATACAGTGTCCCAGATATTTGACTGTTATACAGTGTCCCCCAGATATTAGACTGTTATTCAGTGTCCACAGATATTAGACTGTTATACAGTGTCCCAGATATTAGACTGTTATACACTGTCCCCCAGATATTAGACTGTTATACAATGTCCCAGATATCAGACTGTTATGCAGTGTCCCCAGATATTTGACTGTCATACAGTCCACTCCAGATATTAGACTGTTATACACGGTCAGCCAGATATTAGACTGCTATACAGTGTCCCAGATATTAGATTGTTATACAGTACCCCCCAGATATTAGACTGTTATACAGTGTCCCCAGATATTAGACTGTTATGCAGTACCCCCAGATATTAGACTGTTATACAGTGCCAGCAGAAATTAGAAGGTTATACAATACCCCCAGATATTAGACTGTTATACAGTGTCCCAGATATTAGAATGTTATACAGTGTCCCAGGTATTAGACTGTTATACACTGTCCCCCAGATATTAGACTGTTATACAGTGTCCCAGATATTAGACTGTTATACACTGTCCCCCAGATATTAGACTGTTATACACTGTCCCCAATTTATTTGACTGTTATACAGTGTCCCCAGATATTGGATTGTTACACAGTGTACCCAGATATTAGACTGTTATACAGTGTCCCCCAGATATTAGACTGTTAAAATGTGTCCCAGATATTAAACTGTTATACAGTGCTCCCAGATATTAGACTGTTATACAGTGTCCCAGATATCAGACTGTTATGCAGTGTCCCCCAGATATTGGACTGTTATACAGTGCCCCCAGATATTAGACTGTTATACACTGTCCCCCAGATATCAGACTGTTATGCAGTGTCCCAGATATCAGACTGTTATGCAGTGTCCCCAGATATTAGACTGTTATACAGTGCCCCCAGATATTAGACTGTTATACACTGTCCCCCAGATATTAGACTGTTATACATTGTCCCAGATATCAGACTGTTATGCAGTGTCCCCAGATATTAGACTGTTATACAGTGCCCCCAGATATTAGACTGTTATACACTGTCCCCCAGATATTAGACTGTTAAAATTTGTCCCAGATATTAAACTGTTATACAGTGCCCCAGATGTTAGACTGTTATACACTGTCCCAGATATTAGACTGTTATACAGTGTCCCAGACATTAGACTGTTATACACTGTCCCCCAGTTATTAGACTGTTATACAATGCCCCCTCATATTAGAATGTTATACAGTGTCCCAGGTATTAGACAGTTATACACTGTCCCCCAGATATTAGGCTGTTATACATGGCCCCAGATGTTAGACTGTCATACAGTGCCCCCAGCTGTTAGACTGTTGTACAGTGTCTCAGATATTAGACTGTTATACAGTGCCCCCAGATATTAGACTGTTATACACTGTCCCCCAGATATTACAAGGTTATACAGTACCCCCAGATATTAGACTGTTATACAGTGTCCCCAGATATTAGAATGTTATACACAGTCCCCGAGATATTAGACTGTTATACAGTGTCCTCCAGATATTAGAAAGTTATCCACTGTCCCAGATATTAGACTGTTATACAGTAACCAAGACATTAGACTGTTATACATTTTCCCCCAGATATTAGACTGTTATACAGTGTCCCATATATTAGACTGTTATACACTGTCCTTGATATTAGACTGTTATGCATTACCCACAGATATTAGACTGTTATACAGTGTCCCAGATATTTGACTGTTATACAGTGTCCCCCAGATATTAGACTGTTATTCAGTGTCCACAGATATTAGACTGTTATACAGTGTCCCAGATATTAGACTGTTATACACTGTCCCCCAGATATTAGACTGTTATACAATGTCTCAGATATCAGACTGTTATGCAGTGTCCCCAGATATTTGACTGTCATACAGTGCACCCCAGATATTAGACTGTTATACAGTACCCCCCAGATATTAGACTGTTATACAGTGTCCCAGATATTAGACTGTTATACAGTACCCCCCAGATATTAGACTGTTATACAGTGTCCCAGATATTAGAATGTTATACAGTGTCCCAGGTATTAGACTGTTATACACTGTCCCCCAGATATTAGACTGTTATACAGTGTCCCAGATATTAGACTGTTATACACTGTCCCCCAGATATTAGACTGTTATACACTGTCCCCAATTTATTTGACTGTTATACAGTGTCCCCAGATATTGGATTGTTACACAGTGTCCCAGATATTAGACTGTTATACACTGTCCCCCAGATATTAGACTGTTATACAATGTCCCAGATATCAGACTGTTATGCAGTGTCCCCAGATATTTGACTGTCATACAGTGCACCCCAGATATTAGACTGTTATACAGTACCCCCCAGATATTAGACTGTTATACAGTGTCCCAGATATTAGACTGTTATACAGTACCCCCCAGATATTAGACTGTTAT
Source organism: Hemiscyllium ocellatum (assembly GCF_020745735.1). NCBI lineage: Eukaryota > Metazoa > Chordata > Chondrichthyes > Orectolobiformes > Hemiscylliidae > Hemiscyllium > Hemiscyllium ocellatum. The sequence continues at coordinate 22,419,185 of NC_083438.1, forward strand.
ACAGTGTCCCCAGATATTAGACTGTTATGCAGTACCCCCAGATATTAGACTGTTATACAGTGCCAGCAGATATTAGAAGGTTATACAATACCCCCAGATATTAGACTGTTATACAGTGTCCCAGATATTAGAATGTTATACAGTGTCCCAGGTATTAGACTGTTATACACTGTCCCCCAGATATTAGACTGTTATACAGTGTCCCAGATATTAGACTGTTATACACTGTCCCCCAGATATTAGACTGTTATACACTGTCCCCAATTTATTTGACTGTTATACAGTGTCCCCAGATATTGGATTGTTACACAGTGTACCCAGATATTAGACTGTTATACAGTGTCCCCCAGATATTAGACTGTTAAAATGTGTCCCAGATATTAAACTGTTATACAGTGCTCCCAGATATTAGACTGTTATACAGTGTCCCAGATATCAGACTGTTATGCAGTGTCCCCCAGATATTGGACTGTTATACAGTGCCCCCAGATATTAGACTGTTATACACTGTCCCCCAGATATCAGACTGTTATGCAGTGTCCCAGATATCAGACTGTTATGCAGTGTCCCCAGATATTAGACTGTTATACAGTGCCCCCAGATATTAGACTGTTATACACTGTCCCCCAGATATTAGACTGTTATACATTGTCCCAGATATCAGACTGTTATGCAGTGTACCCAGATATTGGACTGTTATACAGTGCCCCCAGATATTAGACTGTTATACACTGTCCCCCAGATATTAGACTGTTAAAATTTGTCCCAGATATTAAACTGTTATACAGTGCCCCAGATGTTAGACTGTTATACACTGTCCCCAGATATTAGACTGTTATACAGTGTCCCAGACATTAGACTGTTATACACTGTCCCCCAGTTATTAGACTGTTATACAATGCCCCCTCATATTAGAATGTTATACAGTGTCCCAGGTATTAGACAGTTATACACTGTCCCCCAGATATTAGGCTGTTATACATGGCCCCAGATGTTAGACTGTCATACAGTGCCCCCAGCTGTTAGACTGTTGTACAGTGTCCCAGATATTAGACTGTTATACAGTGCCCCCAGATATTACAAGGTTATACAGTACCCCCAGATATTAGACTGTTATACAGTGTCCCCCGATATTAGAATGTTATACACAGTCCATGAGATATTAGACTGTTATACAGTGTCCTCCAGATATTAGAAAGTTATCCACTGTCCCAGATATTAGACTGTTATACAGTAACCAAGACATTAGACTGTTATACACTTTCCCCCAGATATTAGACTGTTATACAGTGTCCCATATATTAGACTGTTATACACTGTCCTTGATATTAGACTGTTATGCATTATCCACAGATATTAGACTGTTATACAGTGTCCCAGATATTTGACTGTTATACAGTGTCCCCCAGATATTAGACTGTTATTCAGTGTCCACAGATATTAGACTGTTATACAGTGTCCCAGATATTAGACTGTTATACACTGTCCCCCAGATATTAGACTGTTATACAATGTCCCAGATATCAGACTGTTATGCAGTGTCCCCAGATATTTGACTGTCATACAGTGCACCCCAGATATTAGACTGTTATACACTGTCAGCCAGATATTAGACTGCTATACAGTGTCCCAGATATTAGACTGTTATACAGTACCCCCCAGATATTAGACTGTTATACAGTGTCCCAGATATTAGAATGTTATACAGTGTCCCAGGTATTAGACTGTTATACACTGTCCCCCAGATATTAGACTGTTATACAGTGTCCCAGATATTAGACTGTTATACACTGTCCCCCAGATATTAGACTGTTATACACTGTCCCCAATTTATTTGACTGTTATACAGTGTCCCCAGATATTGGATTGTTACACAGTGTACCCAGATATTAGACTGTTATACAGTGTCCCCCTGATATTAGACTGTTAAAATGTGTCCCAGATATTAAACTGTTATACAGTGCTCCCAGATATTAGACTGTTATACAGTGTCCCAGATATCAGACTGTTATGCAGTGTCCCCCAGATATTGGACTGTTATACAGTGCCCCCAGATATTAGACTGTTATACACTGTCCCCCAGATATTAGACTGTTATGCAGTGTCCCAGATATCAGACTGTTATGCAGTGTCCCCAGATATTAGACTGTTATACAGTGCCCCCAGATATTAGACTGTTATACACTGTCCCCCAGATATTAGACTGTTATACATTGTCCCAGATATCAGACTGTTATGCAGTGTCCCCAGATATTAGACTGTTATACAGTGCCCCCAGATATTAGACTGTTATACACTGTCCCCCAGATATTAGACTGTTAAAATTTGTCCCAGATATTAAATTGTTATACAGTGCCCCAGATGTTAGACTGTTATACACTGTCCCCAGATATTAGACTGTTATACAGTGTCCCCCAGATATTTGACTGTCATACACTGTCAGCCCGATATTAGACTGTTATATAGTGTCCCCCAGATATTAGACTGTTATACAGTGCCCCCCAGATATTAGACTGTTATACAGTGTCCCCAGATATTAGACTGTTATACACTGTCCCCCAGATATTAGACTGTTATCCACTGTCCCCCAGATATGAGACGGTTATACAGTGTCCCCAGATATTACAAGGTTATACAGTACCCCCAGATGTTAGACTGTTATACAGTGTCCCAGATATTAGAATGTTATACACAGTCCCCGAGATATTAGACTGTTATACAGTGTCCCAGATATTAGAATGTTATACACAGTCCCCGAGATATTAGACTGTTATACAGTGTCCTAAAGATATTAGAAAGTTGTCCACTGTCCCAGATATTAGACTGTTATGCAGTAACCAAGATATTAGACTGTTATACACTTTCCCCCAGATATTAGACTGTTATACAGTGTCCCAGATATTTGACTGTTATACAGTGTCCCCAGATATTAGACTGTTATTCAGTGTCCCCAGATATTAGACTGTTATACACTGTCCCCCAGATGTTAGACTGTTATACAGTGTCCGAGATATTAGACTGTTATACAGCGTCCAAGCTATTAGACTGTCATACCATAGCTGCAGCTGTTAGACTGTTATACAGTGTCCCAGATATTAGACTGTTACACAGTGCCCCCAGATACTACACTGTTATACAGTACCCCCAGATATTAGACTGTTATACATTACCACAGGTATTAGACTGTTACACAGTGCACCCCAGATATTAGACTGTTATACACTATCAGCCAGATATTAGACTGTTATACACTTTCCCCCAGATATTACGCTGTTATACACTCTCCCAGATATTAGACTGTTATACAGTGTCCCAGGCATTAGACTGTTATACACTGTCCCCCAGTTATTAGACTGTTATACAATGCCCCCTCATATTAGAATGTTATACAGTGTCCCAGGTATTAGACAGTTATACACTGTCCCCCAGATATTAGGCTGTTATACATGGCCCCAGATGTTAGGCTGTCATACAGTGCCCCCAGCTGTTAGACTGTTGAACAGTGTCCCAGATATTAGACTGTTATACAGTGTCCCCAGATATTAGACTGTTATACACTGTCCCCCAGATATTACAAGGTTATACAGTACCCCCAGATATTAGACTGTTATACAGTGTCCCCAGATATTAGGATGTTATACACAGTCCCTGAGATATTAGACTGTTATACAGTGTCCTCCAGGTATTAGAAAGTTATCCACTGTCCCAGATATTAGACTGTTATAAAGTAACCAAGACATTAGACTGTTATACACTTTCCCCCAGATATTATTCTGTTATACAGTGTCCCATATATTAGACTGTTATACACTTTCCTTGATATTAGATTGTTATGCAGTACCCACAGATATTAGACTGTTATACAGTGTCCCAGATATTTGACTGTTATACAGTGTCCCCCAGATATTAGACTGTTATTCAGTGTCCACAGATATTAGACTGTTATACAGTGTCCCAGATATTAGACTGTTATACAGTTCCCCCCAGATATTAGACTGTTATACAGTGTCCCCAGATATTAGACTGTTATACACTGTCCCCCAGATATTAGACTGTTATACAGTGTCCCCAGATATTAGAAGGTTATACAGTACCCCCAGATGTTAGACTGTTATACAGTGTCCCAGATATTAGAATGTTATACACAGTCCCCGAGATATTAGACTGTTATACAGTGTCCTCCAGATATTAGAAAGTTATCCGCTGTCCCAGATATTAGACTGTTATGCAGTAACCAAGATATTAGACTGTTATACACTTTCCCCCAGATATTAGACTGTTATACAGTGTCCCAGATACTTGACTGTTATACAGTGTCCCCAGATATTAGACTGTTATTCAGTGTCCCCAGATACTCGACTGTTATACAGTGTCCCCAGATATTAGACTGTTATACACTGTCCCCCAGATGTTAGACTGTTATACAGTGTCCGAGATGTAAGACAGTTTGACAGCGTCCCAGCTATTAGACTGTCATACCATAGCTGCAGCTGTTAGACTGTTATACAGTGTCCCAGATATTAGACTGTTACACAGTACCCCCAGATATTAGACTGTTATACACTGTCAGCCAGATATTAGACTGTTATACAGTGTCCCCCAGATATTAGACTGTTATACAGTGTCCCAGATATTAGACTGTTATACAGCGTCCCCCAGATATTAGACTGTAATACAATGCCCCCTCATATTAGAATGTTATACAGTGTCCCAGGTATTAGACTGTTATACACTGTCCCACAGATATTAGACTGTTATACATGGCCCCAGATGTTAGACTGTTATACAGTGTCCCAGATATTAGACTGTTATACAGTGTCCCCAGATATTAGAAGGTTATACAGTACCCCCAGATGTTAGACTGTTATACAGTGTCCCAGATATTAGAATGTTATACACAGTCCCCGAGATATTAGACTGTTATACAGTGTCCTCCAGATATTAGAAAGTTATCCGCTGTCCCAGATATTAGACTGTTATGCAGTAACCAAGATATTAGACTGTTATACACTTTCCCCCAGATATTAGACTGTTATACAGTGTCCCAGATATTTGACTGTTATACAGTGTCCCCAGATATTAGACTGTTATTCAGTGTCCCCAGATACTCGACTGTTATACAGTGTCCCCAGATATTAGACTGTTATACACTGTCCCCCAGATGTTAGACTGTTATACAGTGTCCGAGATGTAAGACAGTTTGACAGCGTCCCAGCTATTAGACTGTCATACCATAGCTGCAGCTGTTAGACTGTTATACAGTGTCCCAGATATTAGACTGTTACACAGTACCCCCAGATATTAGACTGTTATACACTGTCAGCCAGATATTAGACTGTTATACAGTGTCCCAGATATTAGACTGTTATACAGCGTCCCCCAGATATTAGACTGTAATACAATGCCCCCTCATATTAGAATGTTATACAGTGTCCCAGGTATTAGACTGTTATACACTGTTCCACAGATATTAGACTGTTATACATGGCCCCAGATGTTAGACTGTTATACAGTGTCCCAGATATTAGACTGTTATACAGTGTCCTCAGATATTAGACTGTTATGCAGTACCCCCAGATATTAGACTGTTATACAGTGTCCCAGATATTAGAATGTTATACACAGTCCCCGAGATATTAGACTGCTATACAGTGTCCTCCAGATATTAGAAAGTTATCCACTGTCCCAGATAGTAGACTGTTATACAGTGTCCCAGATTTTAGACTGTTATACACTTTCCCCCAGATATTAGACTGTTATACACTGTCCTTGATATTAGACTGTTATACAGTACCCACAGATATTAGACTGTTATACAGTGTCCCAGATATTAGACTGTTATACAGTGCCCCCCAGATATTAGACTGTTATACAGCATCCCAGATATTAGACTGTTATACAGTGTCCCAGATTTTAGACTGTTATACACTTTACCCCAGATATTAGACTGTTATACACTGTCCTTGATATTAGACTGTTATACAGTACCCACAGATATTAGACTGTTATACAGTGTCCCAGATATTTGACTGTTATAAAGTGTCCCCAGATATTAGACTGTTATAAAGTGTCCCCAGATATTATACTGTTATTCAGTGTCCCCCAGATATTAGACTGTTATACACTGTCCCCCAGATATTAGACTGTTATACAGTGTCCCAGATATTAGACTGTTATACAGTGCCCCCCAGATATTAGACTGTTATACAGCATCCCAGATATTAGACTGTTATACAGTGTCTCAGATTTTAGACTGTTATACACTTTCCCCCAGATATTAGACTGTTATACACTGTCCTTGATATTAGACTGTTATACAGTACACACAGATATTAGACTGTTATACAGTGTCCCAGATATTAGACTGTTATACAGTGTCCCCCAGATATTAGACTGTTGTACAGCATCCCAGATATTAGACTGTTATACAGTGTCCCAGATATTAGAATGTTATACACTGTCCCCCAGATATTAGACTGTTATACACTGTCCCCCAGATATTAGACTGTTATACAGTGTCCCCAGATATTGGATTGTTACACAGTGTCCCCAGATATTAGAATGTTATACAGTGTCCCCCAGTTATTAGACTGTTAAAATGTGTCCCAGATATTAAACTGTTATACAGTGTCACAGATATCAGACGGTCATGCAGTGTCCCCAGATATTAGACTGTTATACAGTGCCCCCAGATATTAGACTGTTATACACTGTCCCCCAGATATTAGACTGTTATACAGTGTCCCAGATTTCAGACTGTTATGCAGTGTCCCCAGATATTAGACTGTTATACAGTGCCCCCAGATATTAGACTGTTATACACTGTCCCCCAGATATTAGACTGTTATACAATGTCCCAGATATCAGACTGTTATGCAGTGTCCCCAGATATTTGACTTTCATACAGTGCACCCCAGATATTAGACTGTTATACACTGTCAGCCAGATATTAGACTGCTATACAGTGTCCCAGATATTAGACTGTTATACAGTACCCCCCAGATATTAGACTGTTATACAGTGTCCCCAGATATTAGACTGTTATGCAGTACCCCCAGATATTAGACTGTTATACAGTGCCAGCAGAAATTAGAACGTTATACAATACCCCCAGATATTAGACTGTTATACACTGTCCCAGGTATTAGACTGTTATACACTGTCCCCCAGATATTAGACTGTTATACAGTGTCCCAGATATTAGACTGTTATACACTGTCCCCCAGATATTAGACTGTTATACACTGTACCCAATTTATTTGACTGTTATACAGTGTCCCCAGATATTGGATTGTCACACAGTGTACCCAGATATTAGACTATTATACAGTGTCCCCCAGATATTAGACTGTTAAAATGTGTCCCAGATATTAAACTGTTATACAGTGCCCCCAGATATCAGACTGTTATGCAGTGTCCCCCAGATATTGGACTGTTATACAGTGTCCCCAGATACTCGACTGTTATACAGTGTCCCCAGATATTAGACTGTTATACACTGTCCCCCAGATGTTAGACTGTTATACAGTGTCCGAGATGTAAGACAGTTTGACAGCGTCCCAGCTATTAGACTGTCATACCATAGCTGCAGCTGTTAGACTGTTATACAGTGTCCCAGATATTAGACTGTTACACAGTACCCCCAGATATTAGACTGTTATACACTGTCAGCCAGATATTAGACTGTTATACAGTGTCCCAGATATTAGACTGTTATACAGCGTCCCCCAGATATTAGACTGTAATACAATGCCCCCTCATATTAGAATGTTATACAGTGTCCCAGGTATTAGACTGTTATACACTGTTCCACAGATATTAGACTGTTATACATGGCCCCAGATGTTAGACTGTTATACAGTGTCCCAGATATTAGACTGTTATACAGTGTCCTCAGATATTAGACTGTTATACACTGTCCCCCAGATATTAGACTGTTATACAGTGTCCCAGATATCAGACTGTTATGCAGTGTCCCCAGATATTAGACTGTTATACAGTGCCCCCAGATATTAGACTGTTATACACTGTCCCGCAGATATTAGACTGTTATACATTGTCCCAGATATCAGACTGTTATGCAGTGTCCCCAGATATTAGACTGTTATACAGTGCCCCCAGATATTAGACTGTTATACACTGTCAGCCAGATATTAGACTGTTATACAGTGTCCCCAGATATTAGACTGTTATGCAGTACCCCCAGATATTAGACTGTTATACAGTGCCACCAGATATTAGAAGGTTATTCAGCACCCCCAGATATTAGACTGTTATACAGTGTCCCCAGATATTAGTAGGTTATACAGTACCCCCAGATATTAGACTGTTATACAGTGTCCCAGATATTAGAATGTTATACACGGTCCCCGAGATATTAGACTGCTATACAGTGTACTCCAGATATTAGAAAGTTTTCCACTGTCCCAGATAGTAGACTGTTATACAGTGTCACAGATTTTAGACTGTTATACACTTTCCCCCAGATATTAGACTGTTATACACTGTCCTTGATATTAGACTGTTATACAGTACCCACAGATATTAGACTGTTATACAGTGTCCCCAGATATTAGACTGTTATACACTGTCCCCCAGATATTAGACTGTTATACAGTGTCCCCAGATATTAGAAGGTTATACAGTACCCCCAGATGTTAGACTGTTATACAGTGTCCCCAGATATTAGAATGTTATACACAGTCCCCGAGATATTAGACTGCTATACAGTGTCCTCCAGATATTAGAAAGTTATCCACTGTCCCAGATATTAGACTGTTATGCAGTAACCAAGATATTAGACTGTTATACACTTTCCCCCAGATATTAGACTGTTATACAGTGTCCCAGATATTTGACTGTTATACAGTGTCCCCAGATATTAGACTGTTATTCAGTGTCCCCAGATACTAGACTGTTATACAGTGTCCCCAGATATTAGACTGTTATACACTGTCCCCCAGATGTTAGACTGTTATACAGTGTCCCCCAGATATTAGACTGTTATACAGAGCCCCCCAGATATTAGACTGTTATACAGCATCCCAGATATTAGACTGTTGTGTAGTATCCCACAGATATTACACTGTTATACACTGTCCCAGATATTAGACTGTTACACAGTACCCCCAGATATTAGACTGTTATGCATTACCACAGATATTAGACTGTTATACAGTGCACCCCAGATATTAGACTGTTATACACTGTCAGCCAGATATTAGACTGTTATATAGTGTCCCCCAGATATTACACTGTTATACACTGTCCCAGATATTAGACTGTTATACAGTGTCCCCAGATATTAGACTGTTAAAATGCGTCCCAGATATTGGACTGTTAAACAGTGTCCCCCAGATATTAGACTGTTATACAGTCTCCCCCAGATATTAGACTGTTAAACACTGTCCTTGATATTAGACTGTTATACAGTACCCACAGATATTAGACTGTTATACAGTGTCCCCAGATATTAGACTGTTATACACTGTCCCCCAGATATTAGACTGTTATACAGTGTCCCCAGATATTAGAAGGTTATACAGTACCCCCAGATGTTAGACTGTTATACAGTGTCCCCAGATATTAGAATGTTATACACAGTCCCCGAGATATTAGACTGCTATACAGTGTCCTCCAGATATTAGAAAGTTATCCACTGTCCCAGATATTAGACTGTTATGCAGTAACCAAGATATTAGACTGTTATACACTTTCCCCCAGATATTAGACTGTTATACAGTGTCCCAGATATTTGACTGTTATACAGTGTCCCCAGATATTAGACTGTTATTCAGTGTCCCCAGATACTAGACTGTTATACAGTGTCCCAGATATTAGACTGTTATACACTGTCCCCCAGATGTTAGACTGTTATACAGTGTCCCCCAGATATTAGACTGTTATACAGTGCCCCCCAGATATTAGACTGTTATACAGCATCCCAGATATTAGACTGTTATGTAGTATCCCACAGATATTACACTGTTATACACTGTCCCAGATATTAGACTGTTACACAGTACCCCCAGATATTAGACTGTTATGCATTACCACAGATATTAGACTGTTATACAGTGCACCCCAGATATTAGACTGTTATACACTGTCAGCCAGCTATTAGATTGTTATATAGTGTCCCCCAGATATTACACTGTTATACACTGTCCCAGATATTAGACTGTTATACAGTGTCCCCAGATATTAGACTGTTAAAATGCGTCCCAGATATTGGACTGTTATACAGTGCCCCCAGATATTAGACTGTTATACACTGTCCCCCAGATATTACAAGGTTATACAGTACCCCCAGATATTAGACTGTTATACAGTGGCCCCCGATATTAGAATGTTATACACAGTCCCCGAGATATTAGACTGTTATACAGTGTCCTCCAGATATTAGAAAGTTATCCACTGTCCCAGATATTAGACTGTTATACAGTAACCAAGACATTAGACTGTTATACACTTTCCCCCAGATATTAGACTGTTATACAGTGTCCCATATATTAGACTGTTATACACTGTCCTTGATATTAGACTGTTATGCATTACCCACAGATATTAGACTGTTATACAGTGTCCCAGATATTTGACTGTTATACAGTGTCCCCCAGATATTAGACTGTTATTCAGTGTCCACAGATATTAGACTGTTATACAGTGTCCCAGATATTAGACTGTTATACACTGTCCCCCAGATATTAGACTGTTATACAATGTCCCAGATATCAGACTGTTATGCAGTGTCCCCAGATATTTGACTGTCATACAGTGCACCCCAGATATTAGACTGTTATACACTGTCAGCCAGATATTAGACTGCTATACAGTGTCCCAGATATTAGACTGTTATACAGTACCCCCCAGATATTAGACTGTTATACAGTGTCCCAGATATTAGAATGTTATACAGTGTCCCAGGTATTAGACTGTTATACACTGTCCCCCAGATATTAGACTGTTATACAGTGTCCCAGATATTAGACTGTTATACACTGTCCCCCAGATATTAGACTGTTATACACTGTCCCCAATTTATTTGACTGTTATACAGTGTCCCCAGATATTGGATTGTTACACAGTGTACCCAGATATTAGACTGTTATACAGTGTCCCCCTGATATTAGACTGTTAAAATGTGTCCCAGATATTAAACTGTTATACAGTGCTCCCAGATATTAGACTGTTATACAGTGTCCCAGATATCAGACTGTTATGCAGTGTCCCCCAGATATTGGACTGTTATACAGTGCCCCCAGATATTAGACTGTTATACACTGTCCCCCAGATATTAGACTGTTATGCAGTGTCCCAGATATCAGACTGTTATGCAGTGTCCCCAGATATTAGACTGTTATACAGTGCCCCCAGATATTAGACTGTTATACACTGTCCCCCAGATATTAGACTGTTATACATTGTCCCAGATATCAGACTGTTATGCAGTGTCCCCAGATATTAGACTGTTATACAGTGCCCCCAGATATTAGACTGTTATACACTGTCCCCCAGATATTAGACTGTTAAAATTTGTCCCAGATATTAAATTGTTATACAGTGCCCCAGATGTTAGACTGTTATACACTGTCCCCAGATATTAGACTGTTATACAGTGTCCCCCAGATATTTGACTGTCATACACTGTCAGCCCGATATTAGACTGTTATATAGTGTCCCCCAGATATTAGACTGTTATACAGTGCCCCCCAGATATTAGACTGTTATACAGTGTCCCCAGATATTAGACTGTTATACACTGTCCCCCAGATATTAGACTGTTATACACTGTCCCCCAGATATTAGACGGTTATACAGTGTCCCCAGATATTACAAGGTTATACAGTACCCCCAGATGTTAGACTGTTATACAGTGTCCCAGATATTAGAATGTTATACACAGTCCCCGAGATATTAGACTGTTATACAGTGTCCCAGATATTAGAATGTTATACACAGTCCCCGAGATATTAGACTGTTATACAGTGTCCTCCAGATATTAGAAAGTTATCCACTGTCCCAGATATTAGACTGTTATGCAGTAACCAAGATATTAGACTGTTATACACTTTCCCCCAGATATTAGACTGTTATACAGTGTCCCAGATATTTGACTGTTATACAGTGTCCCCAGATATTAGACTGTTATTCAGTGTCCCCAGATATTAGACTGTTATACACTGTCCCCCAGATGTTAGACTGTTATACAGTGTCCGAGATATTAGACTGTTATACAGCGTCCAAGCTATTAGACTGTCATACCATAGCTGCAGCTGTTAGACTGTTACACAGTGTCCCAGATATTAGACTGTTACACAGTACCCCCAGATACTACACTGTTATACAGTACCCCCAGATATTAGACTGTTATACATTACCACAGGTATTAGACTGTTACACAGTGCACCCCAGATATTAGACTGTTATACACTATCAGCCAGATATTAGACTGTTATACACTTTCCCCCAGATATTACGCTGTTATACACTCTCCCAGATATTAGACTGTTATACAGTGTCCCAGGCATTAGACTGTTATACACTGTCCCCCAGTTATTAGACTGTTATACAATGCCCCCTCATATTAGAATGTTATACAGTGTCCCAGGTATTAGACAGTTATACACTGTCCCCCAGATATTAGGCTGTTATACATGGCCCCAGATGTTAGGCTGTCATACAGTGCCCCCAGCTGTTAGACTGTTGTACAGTGTCCCAGATATTAGACTGTTATACAGTGTCCCCAGATATTAGACTGTTATACACTGTCCCCCAGATATTACAAGGTTATACAGTACCCCCAGATATTAGACTGTTATACAGTGTCCCCAGATATTAGGATGTTATACACAGTCCCTGAGATATTAGACTGTTATACAGTGTCCTCCAGGTATTAGAAAGTTATCCACTGTCCCAGATATTAGACTGTTATAAAGTAACCAAGACATTAGACTGTTATACACTTTCCCCCAGATATTATTCTGTTATACAGTGTCCCATATATTAGACTGTTATACACTGTCCTTGATATTAGATTGTTATGCAGTACCCACAGATATTAGACTGTTATACAGTGTCCCAGATATTTGACTGTTATACAGTGTCCCCCAGATATTAGACTGTTATTCAGTGTCCACAGATATTAGACTGTTATACAGTGTCCCAGATATTAGACTGTTATACAGTTCCCCCCAGATATTAGACTGTTATACAGTGTCCCCAGATATTAGACTGTTATACACTGTCCCCCAGATATTAGACTGTTATACAGTGTCCCCAGATATTAGAAGGTTATACAGTACCCCCAGATGTTAGACTGTTATACAGTGTCCCAGATATTAGAATGTTATACACAGTCCCCGAGATATTAGACTGTTATACAGTGTCCTCCAGATATTAGAAAGTTATCCGCTGTCCCAGATATTAGACTGTTATGCAGTAACCAAGATATTAGACTGTTATACACTTTCCCCCAGATATTAGACTGTTATACAGTGTCCCAGATATTTGACTGTTATACAGTGTCCCCAGATATTAGACTGTTATTCAGTGTCCCCAGATACTCGACTGTTATACAGTGTCCCCAGATATTAGACTGTTATACACTGTCCCCCAGATGTTAGACTGTTATACAGTGTCCGAGATGTAAGACAGTTTGACAGCGTCCCAGCTATTAGACTGTCATACCATAGCTGCAGCTGTTAGACTGTTATACAGTGTCCCAGATATTAGACTGTTACACAGTACCCCCAGATATTAGACTGTTATACACTGTCAGCCAGATATTAGACTGTTATACAGTGTCCCCCAGATATTAGACTGTTATACAGTGTCCCATATATTAGACTGTTATACAGCGTCCCCCAGATATTAGACTGTAATACAATGCCCCCTCATATTAGAATGTTATACAGTGTCCCAGGTATTAGACTGTTATACACTGTCCCACAGATATTAGACTGTTATACATGGCCCCAGATGTTAGACTGTTATACAGTGTCCCAGATATTAGACTGTTATACAGTGTCCTCAGATATTAGACTGTTATGCAGTACCCCCAGATATTAGACTGTTATACAGTGTCCCAGATATTAGAATGTTATACACAGTCCCCGAGATATTAGACTGCTATACAGTGTCCTCCAGATATTAGAAAGTTATCCACTGTCACAGATAGTAGACTGTTATACAGTGTCCCAGATTTTAGACTGTTATACACTTTCCCCCAGATATTAGACTGTTATACACTGTCCTTGATATTAGACTGTTATACAGTACCCACAGATATTAGACTGTTATACAGTGTCCCAGATATTAGACTGTTATACAGTGCCCCCCAGATATTAGACTGTTATACAGCATCCCAGATATTAGACTGTTATACAGTGTCCCAGATTTTAGACTGTTATACACTTTCCCCCAGATATTAGACTGTTATACACTGTCCTTGATATTAGACTGTTATACAGTACCCACAGATATTAGACTGTCATACAGTGTCCCAGATATTTGACTGTTATAAAGTGTCCCCAGATATTAGACTGTTATAAAGTGTCCCCAGATATTATACTGTTATTCAGTGTCCCCCAGATATTAGACTGTTATACACTGTCCCCCAGATATTAGACTGTTATACAGTGTCCCAGATATTAGACTGTTATACAGTGCCCCCCAGATATTAGACTGTTATACAGCATCCCAGATATTAGACTGTTATACAGTGTCCCAGATTTTAGACTGTTTGCACTTTCCCCCAGATATTAGACTGTTATACACTGTCCTTGATATTAGACTGTTATACAGTACCCACAGATATTAGACTGTTATACAGTGTCCCAGATATTAGACTGTTATACAGTGCCCCCCAGATATTAGACTGTTGTACAGCGTCCCAGATATTAGACTGTTATACAGTGTCCCAGATATTAGAATGTTATACACTGTCCCCCAGATATTAGACTGTTATACACTGTCCCCCAGATATTAGACTGTTATACAGTGTCCCCAGATATTGGATTGTTACACAGTGTCCCCAGATATTAGAATGTTATGCAGTGTCCCCCAGATATTAGACTGTTAAAATGTGTCCCAGATATTAAACTGTTATACAGTGTCCCAGATATCAGACGGTCATGCAGTGTCCCCAGATATTAGACTGTTATACAGTGCCCCCAGATATTAGACTGTTATACACTGTCCCCCAGATATTAGACTGTTATACAGTGTCCCAGATTTCAGACTGTTATGCAGTGTCCCCAGATATTAGACTGTTATACAGTGCCCCCAGATATTAGACTGTTATACACTGTCCCCCAGATATTAGACTGTTATACAATGTCCCAGATATCAGACTGTTATGCAGTGTCCCCAGATATTTGACTGTCATACAGTGCACCCCAGATATTAGACTGTTATACACTGTCAGCCAGATATTAGACTGCTATACAGTGTCCCAGATATTAGACTGTTATACAGTACCCCCCAGATATTAGACTGTTATACAGTGTCCCCAGATATTAGACTGTTATGCAGTACCCCCAGATATTAGACTGTTATACAGTGCCAGCGGAAATTAGAACGTTATACAATACCCCCAGATATTAGACTGTTATACACTGTCCCAGGTATTAGACTGTTATACACTGTCCCCCAGATATTAGACTGTTATACAGTGTCCCAGATATTAGACTGTTATACACTGTCCCCCAGATATTAGACTGTTATACACTGTACCCAATTTATTTGACTGTTATACAGTGTCCCCAGATATTGGATTGTCACACAGTGTACCCAGATATTAGACTATTATACAGTGTCCCCCAGATATTAGACTGTTAAAATGTGTCCCAGATATTAAACTGTTATACAGTGCCCCCAGATATCAGACTGTTATGAAGTGTCCCCCAGATATTGGACTGTTATACAGTGCCCACAGACATTAGACTGTTATACACTGTCCCCCAGATATTAGACTGTTATACAGTGTCCCAGATATCAGACTGTTATGCAGTGTCCCCAGATATTAGACTGTTATACAGTGCCCCCAGATATTAGACTGTTATACACTGTCCCCCCGATATTAGACTGTTATACAATGTCCCAGATATCAGACTGTTATGCAGTGTCCCCAGATATTAGACTGTTATACAGTGCCCCCAGATGTTAGACTGTTATACACTGTCAGCCAGATATTAGACTGTTATACAGTGTCCCCAGATATTAGACTGTTATGCAGTACCCCCAGATATTAGACTGTTATACAGTGCCACCAGATATTAGAAGGTTATTCAGCACCCCCAGATATTAGACTGTTATACAGTGTCCCCAGATATTAGTAGGTTATACAGTACCCCCAGATATTAGACTGTTATACAGTGTCCCAGATATTAGAATGTTATACACGGTCCCCGAGATATTAGACTGCTATACAGTGTACTCCAGATATTAGAAAGTTTTCCACTGTCCCAGATATTAGACTGTTATACAGTGTCACAGATTTTAGACTGTTATACACTTTCCCCCAGATATTAGACTGTTATACACTGTCCTTGATATTAGACTGTTATACAGTACCCACAGATATTAGACTGTTATACAGTGTCCCCAGATATTAGACTGTTATACACTGTCCCCCAGATATTAGACTGTTATACAGTGTCCCCAGATATTAGAAGGTTATACAGTACCCCCAGATGTTAGACTGTTATACAGTGTCCCCAGATATTAGAATGTTATACACAGTCCCCGAGATATTAGACTGCTATACAGTGTCCTCCAGATATTAGAAAGTTATCCACTGTCCCAGATATTAGACTGTTATGCAGTAACCAAGATATTAGACTGTTATACACTTTCCCCCAGATATTAGACTGTTATACAGTGTCCCAGATATTTGACTGTTATACAGTGTCCCCAGATATTAGACTGTTATTCAGTGTCCCCAGATACTAGACTGTTATACAGTGTCCCCAGATATTAGACTGTTATACACTGTCCCCCAGATGTTAGACTGTTATACAGTGTCCGAGATATTAGACTGTTATACAGTGCACCCCAGATATTAGACTGTTATACACTGTCAGCCAGATATTAGACTGTTATGTAGTATCCCACAGATATTACACTGTTATACACTGTCCCAGATTTTAGACTGTTACACAGTACCCCCAGATATTAGTCTGTTATGCATTACCACAGATATTAGACTGTTATACAGTGCACCCCAGATATTAGACTGTTATACACTGTCAGCCAGCTATTAGACTGTTATATAGTGTCCCCCAGATATTACACTGTTATACACTGTCCCAGATATTAGACTGTTATACAGTGTCCCCCAGATATTAGACTGTTAAAATGCGTCCCAGATATTGGACTGTTAAACAGTGTCCCCCAGATATTAGACTGTTATACAGTCTCCCCCAGATATTAGACTGTTATACACTGTCCTTGATATTAGACTGTTATACAGTACCCACAGATATTAGACTGTTATACAGTGTCCCAGATATTAGACTGTTATACACTGTCCCCCAGATATTAGACTGTTATACAGTGTCCCCAGGTATTAGAAGGTTATACAGTACCCCCAGATGTTAGACTGTTATACAGTGTCCCCAGATATTAGAATGTTATACACAGTCCCCGAGATATTAGACTGCTATACAGTGTCCTCCAGATATTAGAAAGTTATCCACTGTCCCAGATATTAGACTGTTATGCAGTAACCAAGATATTAGACTGTTATACACTTTCCCCCAGATATTAGACTGTTATACAGTGTCCCAGATATTTGACTGTTATACAGTGTCCCCAGATATTAGACTGTTATTCAGTGTCCCCAGATACTAGACTGTTATACAGTGTCCCCAGATATTAGACTGTTATACACTGTCCCCCAGATGTTAGACTGTTATACAGTGCCCCCCAGATATTAGACTGTTATACAGCATCCCAGATATTAGACTGTTATACAGTGTCCCAGATATTAGAATGTTATACACTGTCCCCCAGATATTAGACTGTTATACAGTGTCCCCAGATGTTAGACTGTCATACAGTGCCCCCAGCTGTTAGACTGTTACACAGTGTCCCAGATATTAGACTGTTATACAGTGTCCTCAGATATTAGACTGTTATGCAGTACCCCCAGATATTAGACTGTTATACAGTGCCACCAGATATTAGAAGGTTATACAGTGCCCCCGATATTAGACTGTTATACACTGTCCCCCAGATATTAGACTGTTAAAATGTGACCCAGATATTAGACTGTTATACTCTGTCCCAGATATTAGAATGTTAAACAGTGTCCCAGATATTAGACTGTTATACACTGTCCCAGATCTTAGATTGTTATACAGTGCACCCAGATATTAGACTGTTATGCAGTACCCCCAGATATTAGACTGTTATACATTGCCACCAGATATTAGAAGGTTATACAGCACCCCCAGATATTAGACTGTTATACAGTGTCCCCAGATATTAGAAGGTTATACACTACCCCCAGATATTAGACTGTTATACAGTGTCCCAGATATTAGAATGTTATACACAGTCCCCGAGATATTAGACTGCTATACAGTGTCCTCCAGATATTAGAAAGTTATCCACTGTCCCAGATAGTAGACTGTTATACAGTGTCCCAGATTTTAGACTGTTATACACTTTCCCCCAGATATTAGACTGTTATACACTGTCCTTGATATTAGACTGTTATACAGTACCCACAGATATTAGACTGTTATACAGTGTCCCAGATATTTGACTGTTATAAAGTGTCCCCAGATATTAGACTGTTATTCAGTGTCCCCAGATATTAGAATGTTATACAGTGTCCCCAAGATATTAGACTGTTATACACTGTCCCCCAGATATTAGACTGTTATACAGTGTCCCAGATATTAGACTGTTATACAGTGCCCCCACAGATATTAGACTGTTATACAGCATCCCAGATATTAGACTGTTATACAGTGTCCCAGATTTTAGACTGTTATACACTTTCCCCCAGATATTAGACTGTTATACACTGTCCTTGATATTAGACTGTTATACAGTACCACAGATATTAGACTGTTATACAGTGTCCCAGATATTAGCCTGTTATACAGTGCCCCCCAGATATTAGACTGTTATACAGCATCCCAGATATTAGACTGTTATACAGTGTCCCAGATTTTAGACTGTTATACACTTTCCCCCAGATATTAGACTGTTATACACTGTCCTTGATATTAGACTGTTATACAGTACCCTCAGATATTAGACTGTTATACAGTGTCCCAGATATTAGACTGTTATACAGTGTCCCAGATTTTAGACTGTTATACACTTTCCCCCAGATATTAGACTGTTATACACTGTCCTTGATATTAGACTGTTATACAGTACCCTCAGATATTAGACTGTTATACAGTGTCCCAGATATTAGACTGTTATACAGTGTCCTCAGATATTAGACTGTTATGCAGTACCCCCAGATATTAGACTGTTATACAGTGCCACCAGATATTAGAAGGTTATACAGTGCCCCCGATATTAGACTGTTATACACTGTCCCAGATATTAGAATGTTAAACAGTGTCCCAGATATTAGACTGTTATACACTGTCCCAGATCTTAGATTGTTATACAGTGCACCCAGATATTAGACTTTTAAAATGTGTCCCAGATATTAGACTGTTATACACTGTCCCAGATATTAGAATGTTAAACAGTGTCCCAGATATTTGACTGTTACACAGTGCACCCGGATATTAGACTGTTATACACTGTCAGCCAGATATTAGACTGTAATACAGTGTCCCCAGATATTAGACTGTTATGCAGTACCCCCAGCTATTAGACTGTTATACAGTGCCACCAGATATTAGAAGGTTATACAGCACGCCCAGATATTAGACTGTTATACAGTGTCCCCAGATATTAGAATGTTACACAGTACCCCCAGATATTAGACTGTTATACAGTGTCCCAGATATTAGAATGTTACGCACAGTCCCCGAGATATTAAACTGCTATACAGTGTCCTCCAGATATTAGAAAGTTATCCACTGTCCCAGATAGTAGACTGTTATACAGTGTCCTCAGATATTAGACTGTTATGCAGTACCCACAGATATTAGACTGTTATACACTGTCCTTGATATTAGACTGTTATACAGTACCCACAGATATTAGACTGTTATACAGTGTCCCAGATATTTGACTGTTATAAAGTGTCCCCAGATATTAGACTGTTATTCAGAGTCCCCAGATATTAGAATGTTATGCAGTGTCCCCCAGATATTAGACTGTTATACACTGTCCCCCAGATATTAGACTGTTATACAGTGTCCCAGGTATTAGACTGTTATACAGTGCCCCCCAGATATTAGACTGTTATACAGCATCCCAGATATTAGACTGTTATACAGTGTCCCAGATTTTCGACTGTTATACACTTTCCCCCAGATATTAGACTGTTATACACTGTCCTTGATATTAGACTGTTATACAGTACCCCCAGATATTAGACTGTTATACAGTGTCCCAGATATTAGAATGTTATACACAGTCCCCGAGATATTAGACTGCTATACAGTGTCCTCCAGATATTAGAAAGTTATCCACGTTCCCAGATAGTAGACTGTTATACAGTGTCCCAGATTTTAGACTGTTATACACTTTCCCCCAGATATTAGACTGTTATACACTGTCCTTGATATTAGACTGTTATACAGTACCCACAGATATTAGACTGTTATACAGTGTCCCAGATTTTAGACTGTTATACAGTTTCCCCAGATATTAGACTGTTATTCAGTGTCCCCAGATATTAGAATGTTATACAGTGTCCCCAAGATATTAGACTGTTATACATTGTCCCCCAGATATTAGACTGTTATGCAGTGTCCCAGATATTAGACTGTTATACAGTGTCCCAGATTTTAGACTGTTATACAGTTTCCCCAGATATTAGACTGTTATACACTGTCCTTGATATTAGACTGTTATACAGTATCCATAGATATTAGACTGTTATACAGTGTCCCAGATATTAGACTGTTATACAGTGCCCCCAGATATTAGACTGTTATACAGCATCCCAGATATTAGACTGTTATACAGTGTCCCAGATTTTAGACTGTTATACAGTTTCCCCCAGATATTAGACTGTTATACAGTGTCCCTGATATTAGACTGTTATACAGCCCCCAGATATTAGACTGTTATACAGTGTCCCAGATATTTGACTGTTATAAAGTGTCCCCAGATATTAGACTGTTATTCAGTGTCCCCAGATATTAGACTGTTATACACTGTCCCCCAGATATTAGACTGTTATACACTGTCCCCCAGATATTAGACTGTTATGCAGTGTCCCAGATATTAGACTGTTATACAGTGCCCCCCAGATATTAGACTGTTATACAGCATCCCAGATATTAGACTGTTATACAGTGTCCCAGATTTTAGACTGTTATACACTTTCCCCCAGATATTAGACTGTTATACACTGTCCTTGATATTAGACTGTTATACAGTACACACAGATATTAGACTGTTATACAGTGTCCCAGATATTAGACTGTTATACAGTGCCCCCCAGATATTAGACTGTTATACAGCATCCCAGATATTAGACTGTTATACAGTGTCCGAGATATTAGAATGTTATACACTGTCCCCCAGATATTAGACTGTTATACAGTGTCCCCAGATATTGGATTGTTACACAGTGTCCCCAGATATTAGAATGTTATACAGTATCCCCCAGATATTAGACTGTTAAAATGTGTCCCAGATATTAAACTGTTATACAGTGCCCCCAGATATTAGACTGTTATACAGTGTCCCAGATATCAGACTGTTATGCAGTGTCCCCAGATATTAGACTGTTATACAGTGCCCCCAGATATTAGACTGTTATACACTGTCCCCCAGATATTAGACTGTTATACAGTGTCCCAGATTTCAGACTGTTATGCAGTGTCCCCAGATATTAGACTGTTATACAGTGCCCCCAGATATTAGACTGTTATACACTGTCCCCCCGATATTAGACTGTTATACAATGTCCCAGATATCAGACTGTTATGCAGTGTCCCCAGATATTTGACTGTCATACAGTGCACCCCAGATATTAGACTGTTATACAGTGTCCCCAGATATTAGACTGTTATGCAGTACCCCCAGATATTAGACTGTTATACAGTGCCAGCAGAAATTAGAACGTTATACAATACCCCCAGATATTAGACTGTTATACAGTGTCCCAGATATTAGAATGTTATACAGTGTCCCAGGTATTAGACTGTTATACAGTGTCCCAGATATTAGACTGTTATACACTGTCCCCCAGATATTAGACTGTTATACACTGTCCCCAATTTATTTGACTGCTATACAGTGTCCCCAGATATTGGATTGTCACACAGTGTACAAAGATATTAGACTGTTATATAGTGTCCCCCAGATATTAGACTGTTAAAATGTGTCCCAGAATTTAAACTGTTATACAGTGCCCCAGATATTAGACTGTTATACAGTGTCCCAGATATCAGACTGTTATGCAGTGTCCCCCAGATATTGGACTGTTATACAGTGCCCCCAGATATTAGACTGTTATACACTGTCCTCCAGATATTAGACTGTTATACAGTGTCACAGATATCAGACTGTTATACAGTGCCCCCAGATATTAGACTGTTATACACTGTCCCCCAGATATTAGACTGTTATACATTGTCCCAGATATCAGACTGTTATGCAGTGTCCCCAGATATTAGACTGTTATACAGTGCCCCCAGATATTAGACTGTTATACACTGTCAGCCAGATATTAGACTGTTATACAGTGTCCCCAGATATTAGACTGTTATGCAGTACCCCCAGATATTAGACTGTTATACAGTGCCACCAGATATTAGAAGGTTATACAGCACCCCCAGATATTAGACTGTTATACAGTGTCCCAGATATTAGAATGTTATACACAGTCCCCGAGATATTAGACTGCTATACAGTGTACTCCAGATATTAGAAAGTTATCCACTGTCCCAGATAGTAGACTGTTATACAGTGTCCCAGATTTTAGACTGTTAACACTTTCCCCCAGATATTAGACTGTTATACACTGTCCTTGATATTAGACTGTTATGCAGTCCCCACCGATATTAGACTGTTATACAGTGTCCCCAGATATTAGACTGTTATACACTGTCCCCCAGATATTAGACTGTTATACAGTGTCCCCAGATATTAGAAGGTTATACAGTACCCCCAGATGTTAGACTGTTATACAGTGTCCCCAGATATTAGAATGTTATACACAGTCCCCGAGATATTAGACTGCTATACAGTGTCCTCCAGATATTAGAAAGTTATCCACTGTCCCAGATATTAGACCGTTATGCAGTAACCAAGATATTAGACTGTTATACACTTTCCCCCAGATATTAGACTGTTATACAGTGTCCCAGATATTTGACTGTTATACAGTGTCCCCCAGATATTAGACTGTTATTCAGTGTCCACAGATATTAGACTGTTATACAGTGCACCCCAGATATTAGACTGTTATACACTGTCAGCCAGATATTAGACTGTTATATAGAGTCCCCCAGATATTACACTGTTATACACTGTCAGCCAGATATTAGACTGTTACACAGTACCCCCAGATATTAGACTGTTATACAGTGTCCCATATATTTGACTGTTATACACTGTCCTTGATATTAGACTGTTATACAGTACCCACAGATATTAGACTGTTATACAGTGTCCCAGATATTTGACTGTTATACAGTGCCCCCCAGATATTATACTCTTATACAGCATCCCAGATATTAGACTGTTATACAGTGTCCCAGATATTAGAATGTTATACACTGTCCCCCAGATATTAGACTGTTATACAGTGTCCCCAGATATTAGACTGTTATACAGTGCCCCCAGATATTAGACTGTTATACACTGTCCCCCAGATGTTAGACTGTTATACAGTGTCCCAGATTTCAGACTGTTATGCAGTGTCCCCAGATATTAGACTGTTATACAGTGCCCCCAGATATTAGACTGTTATACACTGTCCCCCAGATATTAGACTGTTATACAATGTCCCAGATATCAGACTGTTATGCAGTGTCCCCAGATATTTGACTGTCTTACAGTGCACCCCAGATATTAGACTGTTATACACTGTCAGCCAGATATTAGACTGCTATACAGTGTCCCAGATATTAGACTGTTATACAGTACCCCCCAGATATTAGCCTGTTATACAGTGCCCCCAGATATTAGACTGTTATACACTGTCCCCCAGATATTAGACTGTTAAAATTTGTCCCAGATATTAAACTGTTATACAGTGCCACAGATGTTAGACTGTTATACAGTGTCACAGATATTAGACTGTTATACAGTGTCCCCCAGATATTAAACTGTTATACAGTGCCAGCCAGATATTAGACTGTTATATAGTGTCCCCCAGATATTAGACTGTTATACAGTGTCCCAGAATTTAGACTGTTATACACTGTCCCCCAGATATTAGACTGTTATACACTGTCCCCAATTTATTTGACTGTTATACAGTGTCCCCAGATATTGGATTGTTACACAGTGTCCCAGATATTAGACTGTTATACAGTGTCCCCCAGATATTAGACTGATAAAATGTGTCCCAGATATTAAACTGTTATACAGTGCTCCCAGATATTAGACTGTTATACAGTGTCCCAGATATCAGACTGTTATGCAGTGTCCCCCAGATATTGGACTGTTATACAGTGCCCCCAGATATTAGACTGTTATACATTGTCCCCCAGATATTAGACTGTTATACAGTGTCCCAGATATCAGACTGTTATGCAGTGTCCCCAGATATTCGACTGTTATACAGTGCCCCCAGATATTAGACTGTTATACACTGTCCCCCAGATATTAGACTGTTATACATTGTCCCAGATATCAGACTGTTATGCAGTGTCCCCAGATATTAGACTGTTATACAGTGCCCCCAGATATTAGACTGTTATACACTGTCCCCCAGATATTAGACTGTTAAAATTTGTCCCAGATATTAAACTGTTATACAGTGCCCCAGATGTTAGACTGTTATACAGTGTCACAGATATTAGACTGTTATACAGTGTCCCCCAGATATTAAACTGTTATACAGTGCCCCCCAGATATTAGACTGTTATATAGTGTCCCCCAGATATTAGACTGTTATACAGTGCACCCCAGATATTAGACTGTTATACAGTTCCCCCCAGATATTAGACTGTTATACACTGTCCCCCAGATATTAGACTGTTATACACTATCCCCCAGATATTAGACGGTTATTCAGTGTCTCCAGATATTACAAGGTTATACAGTACCCCCAGATGTTAGACTGTTATACAGTGTCCCAGATATTAGAATGTTATACACAGTCCCCGAGATATTAGACTGTTATACAGTGTCCTCCAGATATTAGAAAGTTATCCGCTGTCCCAGATATTAGACTGTTATGCAGTAACCAAGATATTAGACTGTTATACACTTTCCCCCAGATATTAGACTGTTATACAGTGTCCCAGATATTTGACTGTTATACAGTGTCCCCAAGATATTAGACTGTTATACATTGTCCCCCAGATAGTAGACTGTTATGCAGTGTCCCAGATATTAGACTGTTATACAGTGTCCCAGATTTTAGACTGTTATACACTTTCCCCCAGATATTAGACTGTTATACACTGTCCTTGATATTAGACTGTTATACAGTATCCATAGATATTAGACTGTTATACAGTGTCCCAGATATTAGACTGTTATACAGTGCCCCCCAGATATTAGACTGTTATACAGCATCCCAGATATTAGACTGTTATACAGTGTCCCAGATTTTAGACTGTTATACACTTTCCCCCAGATATTAGACTGTTATACACTGTCCTTGATATTAGACTGTTATACAGCACCCACAGATATTAGACTGTTATACAGTGTCCCAGATATTTGACTGTTATAAAGTGTCCCCAGATATTAGACTGTTATTCAGTGTCCCCCAGATATTAGACTGTTATACACTGTCCCCCAGATATTAGACTGTTATACACTGTCCCCCAGATATTAGACTGTTATGCAGTGTCCCAGATATTAGACTGTTATACAGTGCCCCCCAGATATTAGACTGTTATACAGCATCCCAGATATTAGACTGTTATACAGTGTCCCAGATTTTAGACTGTTATACACTTTCCCCCAGATATTAGACTGTTATACACTGTCCTTGATATTAGACTGTTATACAGTACACACAGATATTAGACTGTTATACAGTGTCCCAGATATTAGACTGTTATACAGTGCCCCCCAGATATTAGACTGTTATACAGCATCCCAGATATTAGACTGTTATACAGTGTCCGAGATATTAGAATGTTATACACTGTCCCCCAGATATTAGACTGTTATACAGTGTCCCCAGATATTGGATTGTTACACAGTGTCCCCAGATATTAGAATGTTATACAGTATCCCCCAGATATTAGACTGTTAAAATGTGTCCCAGATATTAAACTGTTATACAGTGCCCCCAGATATTAGACTGTTATACAGTGTCCCAGATATCAGACTGTTATGCAGTGTCCCCAGATATTAGACTGTTATACAGTGCCCCCAGATATTAGACTGTTATACACTGTCCCCCAGATATTAGACTGTTATACAGTGTCCCAGATTTCAGACTGTTATGCAGTGTCCCCAGATATTAGACTGTTATACAGTGCCCCCAGATATTAGACTGTTATACACTGTCCCCCCGATATTAGACTGTTATACAATGTCCCAGATATCAGACTGTTATGCAGTGTCCCCAGATATTTGACTGTCATACAGTGCACCCCAGATATTAGACTGTTATACAGTGTCCCCAGATATTAGACTGTTATGCAGTACCCCCAGATATTAGACTGTTATACAGTGCCAGCAGAAATTAGAACGTTATACAATACCCCCAGATATTAGAATGTTATACAGTGTCCCAGATATTAGAATGTTATACAGTGTCCCAGGTATTAGACTGTTATACAGTGTCCCAGATATTAGACTGTTATACACTGTCCCCCAGATATTAGACTGTTATACACTGTCCCCAATTTATTTGACTGCTATACAGTGTCCCCAGATATTGGATTGTCGCACAGTGTACAAAGATATTAGACTGTTATATAGTGTCCCCCAGATATTAGACTGTTAAAATGTGTCCCAGAATTTAAACTGTTATACAGTGCCCCCAGATATTAGACTGTTATACAGTGTCCCAGATATCAGACTGTTATGCAGTGTCCCCCAGATATTGAACTGTTATACAGTGCCCCCAGATATTAGACTGTTATACACTGTCCTCCAGATATTAGACTGTTATACAGTGTCACAGATATCAGACTGTTATACAGTGCCCCCAGATATTAGACTGTTATACACTGTCCCCCAGATATTAGACTGTTATACATTGTCCCAGATATCAGACTGTTATGCAGTGTCCCCAGATATTAGACTGTTATACAGTGCCCCCAGATATTAGACTGTTATACACTGTCAGCCAGATATTAGACTGTTATACAGTGTCCCCAGATATTAGAAGGTTATACAGTACCCCCAGATATTAGACTGTTATACAGTGTCCCCAGATATTAGAATGTTATACACAGTCCCCGAGATATTAGACTGCTATACAGTGTCCTCCAGATATTAGAAAGTTATCCACTGTCCCAGATATTAGACTGTTATGCAGTAACCAAGATATTAGACTGTTATACACTTTCCCCCAGATATTAGACTGTTATACAGTGTCCCAGATATTTGACTGTTATACAGTGTCCCCAGATATTAGACTGTTATTCAGTGTCCACAGATATTAGACTGTTATACAGTGCACCCCAGATATTAGACTGTTATACACTGTCAGCCAGATATTAGACTGTTATATAGAGTCCCCCAGATATTACACTGTTATACACTGTCAGCCAGATATTAGACTGTTACACAGTACCCCCAGATATTAGACTGTTATACAGTGTCCCATATATTTGACTGTTATACACTGTCCTTGATATTAGACTGTTATACAGTACCCACAGATATTAGACTGTTATACAGTGTCCCAGATATTTGACTGTTATACAGTGCCCCCCAGATATTATACTCTTATACAGCATCCCAGATATTAGACTGTTATACAGTGTCCCAGATATTAGAATGTTATACACTGTCCCCCAGATATTAGACTGTTATACAGTGTCCCCAGATATTAGACTGTTATACAGTGCCCCCAGATATTAGACTGTTATACACTGTCCCCCAGATGTTAGACTGTTATACAGTGTCCCAGATTTCAGACTGTTATGCAGTGTCCCCAGATATTAGACTGTTATACAGTGCCCCCAGATATTAGACTGTTATACACTGTCCCCCAGATATTAGACTGTTATACAATGTCCCAGATATCAGACTGTTATGCAGTGTCCCCAGATATTTGACTGTCTTACAGTGCACCCCAGATATTAGACTGTTATACACTGTCCCCAATTTATTTGATATTGGATTGTTACACAGTGTCCCAGATATTAGACTGTTATACAGTGTCCCCCAGATATTAGACTGATAAAATGTGTCCCAGATATTAAACTGTTATACAGTGCTCCCAGATATTAGACTGTTATACAGTGTCCCAGATATCAGACTGTTATGCAGTGTCCCCCAGATATTGGACTGTTATACAGTGCCCCCAGATATTAGACTGTTATACATTGTCCCCCAGAAATTAGACTGTTATACAGTGTCCCAGATATCAGACTGTTATGCAGTGTCCCCAGATATTCGACTGTTATACAGTGCCCCCAGATATTAGACTGTTATACACTGTCCCCCAGATATTAGACTGTTATACATTGTCCCAGATATCAGACTGTTATGCAGTGTCCCCAGATATTAGACTGTTATACAGTGCCCCCAGATATTAGACTGTTATACACTGTCCCCCAGATATTAGACTGTTAAAATTTGTCCCAGATATTAAACTGTTATACAGTGCCCCAGATGTTAGACTGTTATACAGTGTCACAGATATTAGACTGTTATACAGTGTCCCCCAGATATTAAACTGTTATACAGTGCCAGCCAGATATTAGACTGTTATATAGTGTCCCCCAGATATTAGACTGTTATACAGTGCACCCCAGATATTAGACTGTTATACAGTTCCCCCCAGATATTAGACTGTTATACACTGTCCCCCAGATATTAGACTGTTATACACTATCCCCCAGATATTAGACGGTTATTCAGTGTCCCCAGATATTACAAGGTTATACAGTACCCCCAGATGTTAGACTGTTATACAGTGTCCCAGATATTAGAATGTTATACACAGTCCCCGAGATATTAGACTGTTATACAGTGTCCTCCAGATATTAGAAAGTTATCCGCTGTCCCAGATATTAGACTGTTATGCAGTAACCAAGATATTAGACTGTTATACACTTTCCCCCAGATATTAGACTGTTATACAGTGTCCCAGATATTTGACTGTTATACAGTGTCCCCAGATATTAGACTGTTATTCAGTGTCCCCAGATACTCGACTGTTATACAGTGTCCCCAGATATTAGACTGTTATACACTGTCCCCCAGATGTTAGACTATTATACAGTGTCCGAGATGTAAGACAGTTTGACAGCGTCCCAGCTATTAGACTGTCATACCATAGCTGCAGCTGTTAGACTGTTATACAGTGTCCCAGATTAGATTAGATTACTTACAGTGTGGAAACAGGCCCTTCGGCCCAACAAGTCCACACCGACCCGCCGAAGCGTAACCCACCCATACCCCTACATATACCCCTTGCCTAACACTACGGGCAATTTAGCATAGCCAATTCACCTGACCCGCACATCTTTGGACTGTGGGAGGAAACCGGAGCATCCGGAGGAAACCCACGCAGACACGGGGAGAACGTGCAAACTCCACACAGTCAGTCGCCTGAGGTGGGAATTGAACCCAGGTCGCTGGTGCTGTGAGGCAGCAGTGCTAACCACTGTGCCACCGTGCCGCCACCACTGTGCCACCGTGCCGCCACCACTGTGCCACCGTGCCGCCAGATATTAGACTGTTACACAGTACCCCCAGATATTAGACTGTTATACACTGTCAGCCAGATATTAGACTGTTATACACTGTCCCCCAGATATTAGACTGTTATACAGTGTCCTCAGATATTAGACTGTTATACAGTTCCCCCCCAGATATTAGACTGTTATACAGTGTCCCCAGATATTAGACTGTTATACACTGTCCCCCAGATATTAGACTGTTCTACAGTGTCCCCAGATATTAGAAGGTTATACAGTACCCCCAGATGTTAGACTGTTATACAGTGTCCCAGATATTAGAATGTTATACACAGTCCCCGAGATATTAGACTGTTATACAGTGTCCTCCAGATATTAGAAAGTTATCCACTGTCCCAGATATTAGACTGTTATGCAGTAACCAAGATATTAGACTGTTATACACTTTCCCCCAGATATTAGACTGTTATACAGTGTCCCAGATATTTGACTGTTATACAGTGTCCCCAGATATTAGACTGTTATTCAGTGTCCCCAGATATTAGACTGTTATACACTGTCCCCCAGATGTTTGACTGTTATACAGTGTCCGAGATGTAAGACAGTTTTACAGCGTCCCAGCTATTAGACTGTCATACCATAGCTGCAGCTGTTAGACTGTTATACAGTGTCCCAGATATTAGACTGTTACACAGTGCCCCCAGATACTACACTGTTATACAGTACCCCCAGATATTAGACTGTTATGCATTACCACAGGTATTAGACTGTTACACAGTGCACCCCAGATATTAGACCGTTATACACTGTCAGCCAGATATTAGACTGTTATATAGTGTCCCCCAGATATTACGCTGTTATACACTGTCCCAGATATTCGACTGTTATACAGTGTCCCAGACATTAGACTGTTATACACTGTCCCCCAGTTATTAGACTGTTATACAATGCCCCCTCATATTAGAATGTTATACAGTGTCCCAAGTATTGGACAGTTATACACTGTCCCCCAGATATTAGGCTGTTATACATGGCCCCAGATGTTAGACTGTCATACAGTGCCCACAGCTGTTAGACTGTTGTACAGTGTCCCAGATATTAGACTGTTATACAGTGCCCCCAGATATTAGACTGTTATACACTGTCCCCCAGATATTACAAGGTTATACAGTACCCCCAGATGTTAGACTGTTATACAGTGTCCCCAGATATTAGAATGTTATACACAGTCCCTGAGATATTAGACTGTTATACAGTTCCCCCCAGATATTAGAATGTTATACAGTGTCCCCAGATATTAGACTGTTATACACTGTCCCCCAGATATTAGACTGTTATACAGTGTCCCCAGATATTAGAAGGTTATACAGTACCCCCAGATGTTAGACTGTTATACAGTGTCCCAGATATTAGAATGTTATACACAGTCCCTGAGATATTAGACTGTTATACAGTGTCCTCCAGATATTAGAAAGTTATCCACTGTCCCAGATATTAGACTGTTATGCAGTAACCAAGATATTAGACTGTTATACTCTTTCCCGCAGATATTAGACGGTTATACAGTGTCCCAGATATTTGACTGTTATACGGTGTCCCCAGATATTAGACTGTTATTCAGTGTCCCCAGATACTAGACTGTTATACAGTGTCCCCAGATATTAGACTGTTATACACTGTCCCCCAGATGTTAGACTGTTATACAGTGTCCGAGATGTAAGACAGTTTGACAGCGTCCCAGCTATTAGACTGTCATACCATAGCTGCAGCTGTTAGACTGTTATACAGTGTCCCAGATATTGGACTGTTACACAGTACCCCCAGATATTAGACTGTTATACATTACCCCAGATATTAGACTGTTATACACTGTCAGCCAGATATTAGACTGTTATATAGTGTCCCCCAGATATTACACTGTTATACACTGTCCCAGATATTAGACTGTTATACAGTGACCCCCAGATATTACACTGTTAAAATGCGTCCCAGATATTGGACTGTTAAACAGTGTCCCCCAGATATTAGGCTGTTATACAGTGTCCCAGATATTAGATTGTTATACAGTGTCCCAGATATTAGACTGTTATAGTGTCCTCAGATATTAGACTGTTATGCAGTACCCCCAGATATTAGACTGTTATACAGTGCCACCAGATATTAGAAGGTTATACAGTGCCACCGATATTAGACTGTTATACACTGTCCCCCAGATATTAGACTGTTAAAATGTGACCCAGATATTAGACTGTTATACACTGTCCCAGATATTAGAATGTTAAACAGTGTCCCAGATATTAGACTGTTATACACTGTCCCAGATCTTAGATTGTTATACAGTGCACCCAGATATTAGACTGTTAAAATGTGTCCCAGATATGAGACTGTTATACACTGTCCCAGATATTAGAATGTTAAACAGTGTCCCAGATATTTGACTGT
Source organism: Hemiscyllium ocellatum (assembly GCF_020745735.1). Taxonomy (NCBI): domain Eukaryota; kingdom Metazoa; phylum Chordata; class Chondrichthyes; order Orectolobiformes; family Hemiscylliidae; genus Hemiscyllium; species Hemiscyllium ocellatum. Next base: position 22,451,743 of record NC_083438.1, read on the forward strand.
TACACAGTGCACCCAGATATTAGACTGTTATACACTGTCAGCCAGATATTAGACTGTTATACAGTGTCCCCAGATATTAGACTGTTATGCAGTACCCCCAGCTATTAGACTGTTATACAGTGCCACCAGATATTAGAAGGTTATACCGCACCCCCAGATATTAGACTGTTATACAGTGTCCCCAGATATTAGAAGGTTATACAGTACCCCCAGATATTAGACTGTTATACAGTGTCCCAGATATTAGAATGTTATACACAGTCCCCGAGATATTAGACTGCTATACAGTGTCCTCCAGATATTAGAAAGTTATCCACTGTCCCAGATAGTAGACTGTTATACAGTGTCCCAGATATTAGACTGTTATGCACTGTCAGCCAGATATTAGACTGTTATACACTGTCCCCCAGATATTAGACTGTTATACAGTTCCCCCCAGATATTAGACTGTTATACAGTGTCCCCAGATATTAGACTGTTATACACTGTCCCCCAGATATTAGACTGTTATACAGTGTCCCAGATATTTGACTGTTATACAGTGTCCCCAGATATTAGACTGTTATTCAGTGTCCCCAGATATTAGACTGTTATACACTGTCCCCCAGATGTTAGACTGTTATACAGTGTCCGAGATGTAAGACAGTTTTACAGCGTCCCAGCTATTAGACTGTCATACCATAGCTGCAGCTGTTAGACTGTTATACAGTGTCCCAGATATTAGACTGTTACACAGTGCCCCCAGATACTACACTGTTATACAGTACCCCCAGATATTAGACTGTTATACATTACCACAGGTATTAGACTGTTACACAGTGCACCCCAGATATTAGACTGTTATACACTGTCAGCCAGATATTAGACTGTTATATAGTGTCCCCCAGATATTACGCTGTTATACACTGTCCCAGATATTCGACTGTTATACAGTGTCCCAGACATTAGACTGTTATACACTGTCCCCCAGTTATTAGACTGTTATACAATGCCCCCTCATATTAGAATGTTATACAGTGTCCCAAGTATTGGACAGTTATACACTGTCCCCCAGATATTAGGCTGTTATACATGGCCCCAGATGTTAGACTGTCATACAGTGCCCACAGCTGTTAGACTGTTGTACAGTGTCCCAGATATTAGACTGTTATACAGTGACCCCAGATATTAGACTGTTATACACTGTCCCCCAGATATTACAAGGTTATACAGTACCCCCAGATGTTAGACTGTTATACAGTGTCCCCAGATATTAGAATGTTATACACAGTCCCTGAGATATTAGACTGTTATACAGTTCCCCCCAGATATTAGAATGTTATACAGTGTCCCCAGATATTAGACTGTTATACACTGTCCCCCAGATATTAGACTGTTATACAGTGTCCCCAGATATTAGAAGGTTATACAGTACCCCCAGATGTTAGACTGTTATACAGTGTCCCAGATATTAGAATGTTATACACAGTCCCTGAGATATTAGACTGTTATACAGTGTCCTCCAGATATTAGAAAGTTATCCACTGTCCCAGATATTAGACTGTTATGCAGTAACCAAGATATTAGACTGTTATACACTTTCCCCCAGATATTAGACGGTTATACAGTGTCCCAGATATTTGACTGTTATACGGTGTCCCCAGATATTAGACTGTTATTCAGTGTCCCCAGATACTAGACTGTTATACAGTGTCCCCAGATATTAGACTGTTATACACTGTCCCCCAGATATTAGAATGTTATACAGTGTCCCCAGATATTAGACTGTTATACACTGTCAGCCAGATATTAGACTGTTATACAGTGTCCCCAGATATTAGAAGGTTATACAGTACCCCCAGATGTTAGACTGTTATACAGTGTCCCAGATATTAGAATGTTATACACAGTCCCTGAGATATTAGACTGTTATACAGTGTCCTCCAGATATTAGAAAGTTATCCACTGTCCCAGATATTAGACTGTTATGCAGTAACCAAGATATTAGACTGTTATACACTTTCCCCCAGATATTAGACGGTTATACAGTGTCCCAGATATTTGACTGTTATACGGTGTCCCCAGATATTGGACTGTTAAACAGTGTCCCCCAGATATTAGACTGTTATACAGTGTCCCAGATATTAGATTGTTATACAGTGTCCCAGATATTAGCTGCAAATGTGTTGCTGGTCAAAGCACAGCAGGTTAGGCAGCATCTCAGGAATAGAGAATTCGACGTTTCGAGCACAAGCCCTTCATCAGGAATTTTTTACTCGAAGATTTTTACTCCCAGATATTAGACTGTTATAGTGTCCTCAGATATTAGACTGTTATGCAGTACCCCCAGATATTAGACTGTTATACAGTGCCACCAGATATTAGAAGGTTATACAGTGCCACCGATATTAGACTGTTATACACTGTCCCCCAGATATTAGACTGTTAAAATGTGTCCCAGATATTAGACTGTTATACACTGTCCCAGATCTTAGATTGTTATACAGTGCACCCAGATATTAGACTGTTAAAATGTGTCCCAGATATTAGACTGTTATACATTGTCCCAGATATTAGAATGTTAAACAGTGTCCCAGATATTTGACTGTTACACAGTGCACCCAGATATTAGACTGTTATACACTGTCAGCCAGATATTAGACTGTAATACAGTGTCCCCAGATATTAGACTGTTATGCAGTACCCCCAGCTATTAGACTGTTATACAGTGCCACCAGATATTAGAAGGTTATACCGCACCCCCAGATATTAGACTGTTATACAGTGTCCCCAGATATTAGAAGGTTATACAGTACCCCCAGATATTAGACTGTTATACAGTGTCCCAGATATTAGAATGTTATACACAGTCCCCGAGATATTAGACTGCTATACAGTGTCCTCCAGATATTAGAAAGTTATCCACTGTCCCAGATAGTAGACTGTTATACAGTGTCCCAGATATTAGACTGTTATGCACGGTCAGCCAGATATTAGACTGTTATACACTGTCCCCCAGATATTAGACTGTTATACAGTTCCCCCCAGATATTAGACTGTTATACAGTGTCCCCAGATATTAGACTGTTATACACTGTCCCCCAGATATTAGACTGTTATACAGTGTCCCCAGATATTAGAAGGTTATACAGTACCCCCAGATGTTAGACTGTTATACAGTGTCCCAGATATTAGAATGTTATACACAGTCCCTGAGATATTAGACTGTTATACAGTGTCCTCCAGATATTAGAAAGTTATCCACTGTCCCAGATATCAGACTGTTATGCAGTAACCAAGATATTAGACTGTTATACACTTTCCCCCAGATATTAGACTGTTATACAGTGTCCCAGATATTTGACTGTTATACAGTGTCCTCCAGATATTAGACTGTTATTCAGTGTCCGAGATACTAGACTGTTATACAGTGTCCGCAGATATTAGACTGTTATACACTGTCCCCCAGATGTTAGACTGTTATACAGTGTCCGAGATGTAAGACAGTTTTATAACGTCCCAGCTATTAGACTGTCATACCATAGCTGCAGCTGTTAGACTGTTATACAGTGTCCCAGATATTAGACTGTTACACAGTGCCCCCAGATACTACACTGTTATACAGCACCCCCAGATATTAGACTGTTATACATTACCACAGGTATTAGACTGTTCCACAGTGCACCCCAGATATTAGTCTGTTATACACTGTCAGCCAGATATTAGACTGTTATATAGTCTCCCCCAGATATTACGCTGTTATACACTGTCCCAGATATTAGACTGTTATACAGTGTCCCAGACATTAGACTGTTATACATTGTCCCCCAGTTATTAGACTGTTATACAATGCCCCCTCATATTAGAATGTTATACAGTGTCCCAGGTATTAGACAGTTATACACTGTCCCCCAGATATTAGGCTGTTATACATGGCCCCAGATGTTAGACTGTCATACAGTGCCCCCAGCTGTTAGACTGTTGTACAGTGTCCCAGATATTAGACTGTTATACAGTGCCCCCAGATATTAGACTGTTATACACTGTCCCCTAGTTATTACAAGGTTATACAGTACCCCCAGATATTAGACTGTTATACAGTGTCCCCAGATATTAGAATGTTATACACAGTCCCCGAGATATTAGACTGTTATACAGTGTCCTCCAGATATTAGAAAGTTATCCACTGTCCCAGATATTAGACTGTTATACAGTAACCAAGGCATTAGACTGTTATACACTTTCCCCCAGATATTAGACTGTTATACAGTGTCCCATATATTAGACTGTTATACACTGTCCTTGATATTAGACTGTTATGCAGTACCCACAGATATTAGACTGTTATACAGTGTCCCAGATATTTGACTGTTATACTGTGTCCCCCAGATATTAGACTGTTATTCAGTGTCCACAGATATTAGACTGTTATACAGTGTCCTTGATATTAGACTGTTATACAGTTCCCCCCAGATATTAGACTGTTATACAGTGTCCCCAGATATTAGACTGTTATACACTGTCCCCCAGATATTAGACTGTTATACAGTGTCCCCAGATATTAGAAGGTTATACAGTACCCCCAGATGTTAGACTGTTATACAGTGTCCCAGATATTAGAATGTTATACACAGTCCCTGAGATATTAGACTGTTATACAGTGTCCTCCAGATATTAGAAAGTTATCCACTGTCCCAGATATTAGACTGTTATGCAGTAACCAAGATATTAGACTGTTATACACTTTCCCCCAGATATTAGACTGTTATACAGTGTCCCAGATATTTGACTGTTATACGGTGTCCCCAGATATTAGACTGTTATTCAATGTCCCCAGATACTTGACTGTTATACAGTGTCCCCAGATATTAGACTGTTATACACTGTCCCCCAGATTAGATTAGACTTACAGTGTGGAAACAGGCCATTCGGCCCAACAAGTCCACACCGACCCGCCGAAGCGCAACCCACCCATACCCCTACATTTACCCCTTACCTAACACTATGGGCAATTTAGCTTGGCCAATTCACCTGACCCGCACATCTTTGTGACGGTGGGAGGAAACCGGAGCACCGGAGGAAACCCACGCAGACACGGGGAGAACGTGCAAACTCCACACAATCAGTCGCCTGAGTCGGGAATTGAACCCGGGTCTACAGGCTGTTAGACTGTTATACAGTGTCCGAGATGTAAGACAGTTTGACAGCGTCCCAGCTATTAGACTGTCATACCATAGCTGCAGCTGTTAGACTGTTATACAGTGTCCCAGATATTAGACTGTTACACAGTACCCCCAGATATTAGACTGTTATACATTACCCCCAGATATTAGACTGTTATACAGTGCACCCCAGATATTAGACTGTTATACACTGTCAGCCAGATATTAGACTGTTATATAGTGTCCCCCAGATATTACACTGTTATACACTGTCCCAGATATTAGACTGTTAAAATGCGTCCCAGATATTGGACTGTTAAACAGTGTCCCCCAGATATTAGACTGTTATACAGTGTCCCAGATATTAGACTGTTATACATTGTCCCCCAGATATTAGACTGTTATTCAGTGTCCCCAGATACTCGACTGTTATACAGTGTCCCAGATATTAGACTGTTATACAGTGTCCTCAGATATTAGACTGTTATGCAGTACCCCCAGATATTAGACTGTTATACAGTGCCACCAGATATTAGAAGGTTATACAGTGCCCCCGATATTAGACTGTTATACACTGTCCCCCAGATATTAGACTGTTAAAATGTGACCCAGATATTAGACTGTTATACACTGTCCCAGATCTTAGATTGTTATACAGTGCACCCAGATATTAGATTGTTAAAATGTGTCCCAGATATTAGACTGTTATACACTGTCCCAGATATTAGAATGTTAAACAGTGTCCCAGATATTTGACTGTTACACAGTGCACCCAGATATTAGACTGTTATACACTGTCAGCCATATATTAGACTGTTATACAGTGTCCCCAGATATTAGACTGTTATGCAGTACCCCCAGCTATTAGACTGTTATACAGTGCCACCAGATATTAGAAGGTTATACAGCACCCCCAGATATTAGACTGTTATACAGTGTCCCCAGATATTAGAAGGTTATACACAGTCCCCGAGATATTAGACGGCTATACAGTGTCCTCCAGATATTAGAAAGTTATCCACTGTCCCAGGTAGTAGACTGTTATACAGTGTCCTTGATATTAGACTGTTATGCACTGTCAGCCAGATATTCGACTGTTATACAGTGTCCCCCAGATATTAGACTGTTATACAGTTCCTGCCAGATATTAGACTGTTATACAGTGTCCCCAGATATTAGACTGTTATACACTGTCCCCCAGATATTAGACTGTTATACAGTGTCCCCAGATATTAGAAGGTTATACAGTACCCCCAGATGTTAGACTGTTATACAGTGTCCCAGATATTAGAATGTTATACACTGTCCCTGAGATATTAGACTGTTATACAGTGTCCTCCAGATATTAGAAAGTTATCCACTGTCCCAGATATTAGACTGTTATGCAGTAACCAAGATATTAGACTGTTATACACTTTCCCCCAGATATTCGACTGTTATACAGTGTCCCAGATATTTGACTGTTATACAGTGTCCCCAGATATTAGACTGTTATACACTTTCCCACAGATGTTAGACTGTTATACAGTGTCCGAGATGTAAGACAGTTTTACAGCGTCCCAGCTATTAGACTGTCATACCATAGCTGCAGCTGTTAGACTGTTATACCGTGTCCCAGATATTAGACTGTTACACAGTACCCCCAGATATTAGACTGTTATACACTGTCAGCCAGATATTAGACTGTTATATAGTGTCCCCCAGATATTACACTGTTATACACTGTCCCAGATATTAGACTGTTATACAGTGTCCCAGATATTAGACGGTTATACAGTGACCCCCAGATATTAGACTGTTAAAATGCGTCCCAGATATTGGACTGTTAAACAGTGTCCCCCAGATATTAGACTGTTATACAATGCCCCCTCATATTAGAATGTTATACAGTGTCCCAGGTATTAGACTGTTATACACTGTCCCCCAGATATTAGGCTGTTATACATGGCTCCAGATGTTAGACTGTCATACAGTGCCCCCAGCTGTTAGACTGTTATACAGTGTCCCAGATATTAGACTGTTATACAGTGTCCTCAGATATTAGACTGTTATGCAGTACCCCCAGATATTAGACTGTTATACAGTGCCACCAGATATTAGAAGGTTATACAGTGCCCCCGATATTAGACTGTTATACACTGTCCCCCAGATATTAGACTGTTAAAATGTGACCCAGATATTAGACTGTTATACACTGTCCCAGATATTAGAATGTTAAACAGTGTCCCAGATATTAGACTGTTATACAGTGTCCCAGATATTAGACGGTTATACAGTGACCCCCAGATATTAGACTGTTAAAATGCGTCCCAGATATTGGACTGTTAAACAGTGTCCCCCAGATATTAGACTGTTATACAATGCCCCCTCATATTAGAATGTTATACAGTGTCCCAGGTATTAGACTGTTATACACTGTCCCCCAGATATTAGGCTGTTATACATGGCTCCAGATGTTAGACTGTCATACAGTGCCCCCAGCTGTTAGACTGTTATACAGTGTCCCAGATATTAGACTGTTATACAGTGTCCTCAGATATTAGACTGTTATGCAGTACCCCCAGATATTAGACTGTTATACAGTGCCACCAGATATTAGAAGGTTATACAGTGCCCCCGATATTAGACTGTTATACACTGTCCCCCAGATATTAGACTGTTAAAATGTGACCCAGATATTAGACTGTTATACACTGTCCCAGATATTAGAATGTTAAACAGTGTCCCAGATATTAGACTGTTATACACTGTCCCAGATCTTAGATTGTTATACAGTGCACCCAGATATTAGACTGTTGAAATGTGTCCCAGATATTAGACTGTTATACACTGTCCCAGATATTAGAATGTTAAACAGTGTCCCAGATATTTGACTGTTACACAGTGCACCCAGATATTAGACTGTTATACACTGTCAGGCAGATATTAGACTGTTATGCAGTACCCCCGGATATTAGACTGTTATACAGTGCCACCAGATATTAGAAGGTTATACAGCACCCCCAGATATTAGACTGTTATACAGTGTCCCAGATATTAGAATGTTATACACAGTCCCCGAGATATTAGACTGCTATACAGTGTCCTCCAGATATTAGAAAGTTATCCACTGTCCCAGATAGTAGACTGTTATACAGAGTCCCAGATTTTAGACTGTTATACACTTTCCCCCAGATATTAGACTGTTATACACTGTCCTTGATATTAGACTGTTATACAGTACCCACAGATATTAGACTGTTATACAGTGTCCCAGATATCTGACTGTTATAAAGTGTCCCCAGATACTAGACTGTTATTCAGAGTCCCCAGATATTAGAATGTTATGCAGTGTCCCCCAGATATTAGACTGTTATACACTGTCCCCCAGATATTAGACTGTTATACAGTGTCCCAGATATTAGACTGTTATACAGTGCCCCCCAGATATTAGACTGTTTTACAGCATCCCAGATATTAGACTGTTATACAGTGTCCCAGATTTTAGACTGTTATACACTTTCCCCCAGATATTAGACTGTTATACACTGTCCTTGATATTAGACTGTTATACAGTACCCCCAGATATTAGACTGTTATACAGTGTCCCAGATATTAGAATGTTATACACAGTCCCCGAGATATTAGACTGCTATACAGAGTCCTTCAGATATTAGAAAGTTATCCACGTTCCCAGATAGTAGACTGTTATACAGGGTCCCAGATTTTAGACTGTTATACACTTTCCCCCAGATATTAGACTGTTATACACTGTCCTTGATATTAGACTGTTATACAGTACCCACAGATATTAGACTGTTATACAGTGTCCCAGATATTTGACTGTTATAAAGTGTCCCCAGATATTAGACTGTTATTCAGTGTCCCCAGATATTAGAATGTTATACAGTGTCCCCAAGATATTAGACTGTTATACACTGTCCCCCAGATATTAGACTGTTATACAGTGTCCCAGATATTAGACTGTTATACAGTGCCCCCCAGATATTAGACTGTTATACAGCATCCCAGATATTAGAATGTTATACAGTGTCCCAGATTTTAGACTGTTATACACTTTCCCCCAGATATTAGACTGTTATACACTGTCCTTGATACTAGACTGTTATACAGTACCCACAGATATTAGACTGTTATACAGTGTCCCAGATATTTGACTGTTATAAAGTGTCCCCAGATATTAGACTGTTATTCAGTGTCCCCCAGATATTAGAATGTTATACAGTGTCCCCCAGATATTAGACTGTTATACAGCATCCCAGATATTAGACTGTTATACAGTGTCCCAGATTTTAGACTGTTATACACTTTCCCCCAGATATTAGACTGTTATACACCGTCCTTGATATTAGACTGTTATACAGTACCCACAGATATTAGACTGTTATACAGTGTCCCAGATATTAGACTGTTATAAAGTGTCCCAGATATTAGACTGTTATACAGTGTCCCAGATTTTAGACTGTTATACACTTTCCCCCAGATATTAGACTGTTATACACTGTCCTTGATATTAGACTGTTATACAGTACCCACAGATATTAGACTGTTATACAGTGTCCCAGATATTTGACTGTTATAAAGTGTCCCAGATATTAGACTGTTATACAGTGTCCCCCAGATATTAGAATGTTATACAGTGTCCCCCAGATATTAGACTGTTATACAGCATCCCAGATATTAGACTGTTATACAGTGTCCCAGATTTTAGACTGTTATACACTTTCCCCCAGATATTAGACTGTTATACACTGTCCTTGATATTAGACTGTTATACAGTACCCATAGATATTAGACTGTTATACAGTGTCCCAGATATTAGACTGTTATACAGTGCCCCCCAGATATTAGAAGGTTATACATCATCCCAGATATTAGACTGTTATACAGTGTCCCAGATTTTAGACTGTTATACACTTTCCCCCAGATATTAGACTGCTATACAGTGTCCTCCAGATATTAGAAAGTTATCCACGTTCCCAGATAGTAGACTGTTATACAGGGTCCCAGATTTTAGACTGTTATACACTTTCCCCCAGATATTAGACTGTTATACACTGTCCTTGATATTAGACTGTTATACAGTACCCACAGATATTAGACTGTTATACAGTGTCCCAGATATTTGACTGTTATAAAGTGTCCCCAGATATTAGACTGTTATTCAGTGTCCCCAGATATTAGAATGTTATACAGTGTCCCCCAGATATTAGACTGTTATACAGTGCCCCCCAGATATTAGACTGTTATACAGCATCCCAGATATTAGACTGTTATACAGTGTCCCAGATTTTAGACTGTTATACCCTTTCCCCCAGATATTAGACTGTTATACACTGTCCTTGATATTAGACTGTTATACAGTACCCACAGATATTAGACTGTTATACAGTGTCCCAGATATTAGACTGTTATACAGTGCCCCCCTGATATTAGACTGTTATACAGCATCCCAGATATTAGACTGTTATACAGTGTCCCAGATTTTAGACTGTTATACACTTTCCCCCAGATATTAGGCTGTTATACACTGTCCTTGATATTAGACTGTTATACAGTACCCACAGATATTAGACTGTTATACAGTGTCCCAGATATTAGACTGTTATACAGTGTCCTCAGATATTAGACTGTTATGCAGTACCCCCCAGATATTAGACTGTTATACAGTGCCACCAGATATTAGAAGGTTATACAGTGCCCCCGATATTAGACTGTTATACACTGTCCCCCAGATATTAGACTGTTAAAATGTGACCCAGATATTAGACTGTTATACACTGTCCCAGATATTAGAATGTTAAAAAGTGTCCCAGATATTAGACTGTTATACACTGTCCCAGATCTTAGATTGTTATACAGTGCACCCAGATATTAGACTGTTAAAATGTGTCCCAGATATTAGACTGTTATACACTGTCCCAGATATTAGAATGTTAAACAGTGTCCCAGATATTTGACTGTTACACAGTGCACCCAGATATTAGACTGTTATACACTGTCAGCCAGATATTAGACTGTTATATAGTGTCCCCAGATATTAGACTGTTATGCAGTACCCCCAGATATTAGACTGTTATGCAGTGCCACCAGATATTAGAAGGTTATACAGTACCCCCAGATATTAGACTGTTATACAGTGTCCCCAGATATTAGGAGGTTATACAGTACCCCCCAGATATTAGACTGTTATACAGTGTCCCAGATATTAGAATGTTATACACAGTCCCCGAGATATTAGACTGCTATACAGTGTCCTCCAGATATTAGAAAGTTATCCACTGTCCCAGATAGTAGACTGTTATACAGTGTCCCAGATTTTAGACTGTTATACACTTTCCCCCAGATATTAGACTGTTATACACTGTCCTTGATATTAGACTGTTATACAGTACCCACAGATATTAGACTGTTATACAGTGTCCCAGATATTAGACTGTTATACAGTGCCCCCCAGATATTAGACTGTTATACAGCATCCCAGATATTAGACTGTTATACAGTGTCCCAGATTTTAGACTGTTATACACTTTCCCCCAGATATTAGGCTGTTATACAGTGTCCCCAGATATTAGGAGGTTATACAGTACCCCCAGATATTAGACTGTTATACAGTGTCCCAGATATTAGAATGTTATACACAGTCCCCGAGATATTAGACTGCTATACAGTGTCCTCCAGATATTAGAAAGTTATCCACTGTCCCAGATAGTAGACTGTTATACAGTGTCCCAGATTTTAGACTGTTATACACTTTCCCCCAGATATTAGACTGTTATACACTGTCCTTGATATTAGACTGTTATACAGTACCCACAGATATTAGACTGTTATACAGTGTCCCAGATATTTGACTGTTATAAAGTGTCCCCAGATATTAGACTGTTATTCAGTGTCCCCAGATATTAGAATGTTATACAGTGTCCCCCAGATATTAGACTGTTATACAGTGCCCCCCAGATATTAGACTGTTATACAGCATCCCAGATATTAGACTGTTATACAGTGTCCCAGATTTTAGATTGTTATACACTTTCCCCCAGATATTAGACTGTTATACACTGTCCTTGATATTAGACTGTTATACAGTACCAACAGATATTAGACTGTTATACAGTGTCCCAGATATTAGACTGTTATACAGTGCCCCCCAGATATTAGACTGTTATACAGCATCCCAGATATTAGACTGTTATACAGTGTCCCAGATTTTAGACTGTTATACACTTTCCCCCAGATATTAGACTGTTATACACTGTCCTTGATATTAGACTGTTATACAGTACCCACAGATATTAGACTGTTATACAGTGTCCCAGATATTTGACTGTTATAAAGTGTCCCCAGATATTAGACTGTTATTCAGTGTCCCCAGATATTAGAATGTTATACAGTGTCCCCAAGATATTAGACTGTTATACAGTGCTCCCCAGATATTAGACTGTTATACAGCATCCCAGATATTAGACTGTTATACAGTGTCCCAGATTTTAGACTGTTATACACTTTCCCCCAGATATTAGACTGTTATACACTGTCCTTGATATTAGACTGTTATACAGTACCCACAGATATTAGACTGTTATACAGTGTCCCAGATATTAGAATGTTATACAGTGCCCCCCAGATATTAGACTGTTATACAGCATCCCAGATATTAGACTGTTATACAGTGTCCCAGATTTTAGACTGTTATACACTTTCCCCCAGATATTAGACTGTTATACACTGTCCTTGATATTAGACTGTTATACAGTACCCACAGATATTAGACTGTTATACAGTGTCCCAGATATTAGACTGTTATACAGTGTCCTCAGATATTAGACTGTTATGCAGTACCCCCAGATATTAGACTGTTATACAGTGCCACCAGATATTAGAAGGTTATACAGTGCCCCCGATATTAGACTGTTATACACTGTCCCCCAGATATTAGACTGTTAAAATGTGACCCAGATATTAGACTGTTATACACTGTCCCAGATATTAGAATGTTAAAAAGTGTCCCAGATATTAGACTGTTATACACTGTCCCAGATCTTAGATTGTTATACAGTGCACCCAGATATTAGACTGTTAAAATGTGTCCCAGATATGAGACTGTTATACACTGTCCCAGATATTAGAATGTTAAACAGTGTCCCAGATATTTGACTGTTACACAGTGCACCCAGATATTAGACTGTTATACACTGTCAGCCAGATATTAGACTGTTATACAGTGTCCCCAGATATTAGACTGTTATGCAGTACCCCCAGATATTAGACTGTTATGCAGTGCCACCAGATATTAGAAGGTTATACAGTACCCCCAGATATTAGACTGTTATACAGTGTCCCCAGATATTAGGAGGTTATACAGTACCCCCAGATATTAGACTGTTATACAGTGTCCCAGATATTAGAATGTTATACACAGTCCCCGAGATATTAGACTGCTATACAGTGTCCTCCAGATATTAGAAAGTTATCCACTGTCCCAGATAGTAGACTGTTATACTGTGTCCCAGATTTTAGACTGTTATACACTTTCCCCCAGATATTAGACTGTTATACACTGTCCTTGATATTAGACTGTTATACAGTACCCACAGATATTAGACTGTTATACAGTGTCCCAGATATTAGAATGTTATACAGTGCCCCCCAGATATTAGACTGTTATACAGCATCCCAGATATTAGACTGTTATACAGTGTCCCAGATTTTAGACTGTTATACACTTTCCCCCAGATATTAGACTGTTATACACTGTCCTTGATATTAGACTGTTATACAGTACCCACAGATATTAGACTGTTATACAGTGTCCCAGATATTAGACTGTTATACAGTGTCCTCAGATATTAGACTGTTATGCAGTACCCCCAGATATTAGACTGTTATACAGTGCCACCAGATATTAGAAGGTTATACAGTGCCCCCGATATTAGACTGTTATACACTGTCCCCCAGATATTAGACTGTTAAAATGTGACCCAGATATTAGACTGTTATACACTGTCCCAGATATTAGAATGTTAAAAAGTGTCCCAGATATTAGACTGTTATACACTGTCCCAGATCTTAGATTGTTATACAGTGCACCCAGATATTAGACTGTTAAAATGTGTCCCAGATATGAGACTGTTATACACTGTCCCAGATATTAGAATGTTAAACAGTGTCCCAGATATTTGACTGTTACACAGTGCACCCAGATATTAGACTGTTATACACTGTCAGCCAGATATTAGACTGTTATACAGTGTCCCCAGATATTAGACTGTTATGCAGTACCCCCAGATATTAGACTGTTATGCAGTGCCACCAGATATTAGAAGGTTATACAGTACCCCCAGATATTAGACTGTTATACAGTGTCCCCAGATATTAGGAGGTTATACAGTACCCCCAGATATTAGACTGTTATACAGTGTCCCAGATATTAGAATGTTATACACAGTCCCCGAGATATTAGACTGCTATACAGTGTCCTCCAGATATTAGAAAGTTATCCACTGTCCCAGATAGTAGACTGTTATACTGTGTCCCAGATTTTAGACTGTTATACACTTTCCCCCAGATATTAGACTGTTATACACTGTCCTTGATATTAGACTGTTATACAGTACCCACAGATATTAGACTGTTATACAGTGTCCCAGATATTTGACTGTTATAAAGTGTCCCCAGATATTAGACTGTTATTCAGAGTCCCCAGATATTAGAATGTTATACAGTGTCCCCCAGATATTAGACTGTTATACACTGTCCCCCAGATATTAGACTGTTATACAGCATCCCAGATATTAGACTGTTATACAGTGTCCCAGATTTTAGACTGTTATACACTTTCCCCCAGATATTAGACTGTTATACAGTGTCCCCAGATATTAGACTGTTATACACTGTCCCCCAGATATTAGACTGTTATACAGTGTCCCCAGATATTAGAAGGTTATACAGTACCCCCAGATGTTAGACTGTTATACAGTGTCCCAGATATTAGAATGTTATACACAGTCCCTGAGATATTAGACTGTTATACAGTGTCCTCCAGATATTAGAAAGTTATCCACAGTCCCAGATATTAGACTGTTATGCAGTAACCAAGATATTAGACTGTTATACACTTTCCCCCAGATATTAGACTGTTATACAGTGTCCCAGATATTTGACTGTTATACGGTGTCCCCAGATATTAGACTGTTATTCAATGTCCCCAGATACTTGACTGTTATACAGTGTCCCCAGATATTAGACTGTTATACACTGTCCCCCAGATGTTAGACTGTTATACAGTGTCCGAGATGTAAGACAGTTTGACAGCGTCCCAGCTATTAGACTGTCATACCATAGCTGCAGCTGTTAGACTGTTATACAGTGTCCCAGATATTAGACTGTTACACAGTACCCCCAGATATTAGACTGTTATACATTACCACAGATATTAGACTGTTATACAGTGCACCCCAGATATTAGACTGTTATACACTGTCAGCCAGATATTAGACTGTTATATAGTGTCCCCCAGATATTACACTGTTATACAGTGTCCCAGATATTAGAATGTTATACAGTGTCCCAGGTATTAGACTGTTATACACTGTCCCCCAGATATTAGACTGTTATACAGTGTCCCAGATATTAGACTGTTATACACTGTCCCCCAGATATTAGACTGTTATACACTGTCCCCAATTTATTTGACTGTTATACATTGTCCCCCAGATATTAGACTGTTATTCAGTGTCCCCAGATACTAGACTGTTATACAGTGTCCCAGATATTAGACTGTTATACAGTGTCCTCAGATATTAGACTGTTATGCAGTACCCCCAGATATTAGACTGTTATACAGTGCCACCAGATATTAGAAGGTTATACAGTGCCCCCGATATTAGACTGTTATACACTGTCCCCCAGATATTAGACTGTTAAAATGTGACCCAGATATTAGACTGTTATACACTGTCCCAGATCTTAGATTGTTATACAGTGCACCCAGATATTAGACTGTTAAAATGTGTCCCAGATATTAGACTGTTATACACTGTCCCAGATATTAGAATGTTAAACAGTGTCCCAGATATTTGACTTTTACACAGTGCACCCAGATATTAGACTGTTATACACTGTCAGCCAGATATTAGACTGTTATACAGTGTCCCCAGATATTAGACTGTTATGCAGTACCCCCAGCTATTAGACTGTTATACAGTGCCACCAGATATTAGAAGGTTATACAGCACCCCCAGATATTAGACTGTTATACAGTGTCCCCAGAGATTAGAAGGTTATACACAGTCCCCGAGATATTAGACGGCTATACAGTGTCCTCCAGATATTAGAAAGTTATCCACTGTCCCAGGTAGTAGACTGTTATACAGTGTCCCAGATATTAGACTGTTATGCACTGTCAGCCAGATATTAGACTGTTATACAGTGTCCCCAGATATTAGACTGTTATACAGTTCCCGCCAGATATTAGACTGTTATACACTGTCCCCAGATATTAGACTGTTATACAGTGTCCCCAGATATTAGAAGGTTATACAGTACCCCCAGATGTTAGACTGTTATACAGTGTCCCAGATATTAGAATGTTATACACTGTCCCTGAGATATTAGACTGTTATACAGTGTCCTCCAGATATTAGAAAGTTATCCACTGTCCCAGATATTAGACTGTTATGCAGTAACCAAGATATTAGACTGTTATACACTTTCCCCCAGATATTCGACTGTTATACAGTGTCCCAGATATTTGACTGTTATACAGTGTCCCCAGATATTAGACTGTTATACACTTTCCCACAGATGTTAGACTGTTATACAGTGTCCGAGATGTAAGACAATTTTACAGCGTCCCAGCTATTAGACTGTCATACCATAGCTGCAGCTGTTAGACTGTTATGCCGTGTCCCAGATATTAGACTGTTACACAGTACCCCCAGATATTAGACTGTTATACACTGTCAGCCAGATATTAGACTGTTATATAGTGTCCCCCAGATATTACACTGTTATACACTGTCCCAGATATTAGACTGTTATACAGTGTCCCAGATATTAGACTGTTATACAGTGACCCCCAGATATTAGACTGTTAAAATGCGTCCCAGATATTGGACTGTTAAACAGTGTCCCCCAGATATTAGACTGTTATACAGTGTCCCAGATATTAGACTGTTATACAGTGTCCCCCAGATATTAGACTGTTATACAATGCCCCCTCATATTAGAATGTTATACAGTGTCCCAGGTATTAGACTGTTATACACTGTCCCCCAGATATTAGGCTGTGATACATGGCCCCAGATGTTAGACTGTCATACAGTGCCCCCAGCTGTTAGACTGTTATACAGTGTCCCAGATATTAGACTGTTATACAGTGTCCTCAGATATTAGACTGTTATGCAGTACCCCCAGATATTAGACTGTTATACAGTGCCACCAGATATTAGAAGGTTATACAGTGCCCCCGATATTAGACTGTTATACACTGTCCCCCAGATATTAGACTGTTAAAATGTGACCCAGATATTAGACTGTTATACACTGTCCCAGATATTAGAATGTTAAACAGTGTCCCAGATATTAGACTGTTATACACTGTCCCAGATCTTAGATTGTTATACAGTGCACCCAGATATTAGACTGTTGAAATGTGTCCCAGATATTAGACTGTTATACACTGTCCCAGATATTAGAATGTTAAACAGTGTCCCAGATATTTGACTGTTACACAGTGCACCCAGATATTAGACTGTTATACACTGTCAGGCAGATATTAGACTGTTATGCAGTACCCCCAGATATTAGACTGTTATACAGTGCCACCAGATATTAGAAGGTTATACAGCACCCCCAGATATTAGACTGTTATACAGTGTCCCAGATATTAGAATGTTATACACAGTCCCCGAGATATTAGACTGCTATACAGTGTCCTCCAGATATTAGAAAGTTAGCCACTGTCCCAGATAGTAGACTGTTATACAGAGTCCCAGATTTTAGTCTGTTATACACTTTCCCCCAGATATTAGACTGTTATACACTGTCCTTGATATTAGACTGTTATACAGTACCCACAGATATTAGACTGTTATACAGTGTCCCAGATATTTGACTGTTATAAAGTGTCCCCAGATACTAGACTGTTATTCAGAGTCCCCAGATATTAGAATGTTATGCAGTGTCCCCCAGATATTAGACTGTTATACACTGTCCCCCAGATATTAGACTGTTATACAGTGTCCCAGATATTAGACTGTTATACAGTGCCCCCCAGATATTAGACTGTTTTACAGCATCCCAGATATTAGACTGTTATACAGTGTCCCAGATTTTAGACTGTTATACACTTTCCCCCAGATATTAGACTGTTATACACTGTCCTTGATATTAGACTGTTATACAGTACCCCCAGATATTAGATTGTTATACAGTGTCCCCAGATATTAGAATGTTATACACAGTCCCCGAGATATTAGACTGTTATACAGTGTCCTTCAGATATTAGAAAGTTATCCACGTTCCCAGATAGTAGACTGTTATACAGGGTCCCAGATTTTAGACTGTTATACACTTTCCCCCAGATATTAGACTGTTATACACTGTCCTTGATATTAGACTGTTATACAGTACCCACAGATATTAGACTGTTATACAGTGTCCCAGATATTTGACTGTTATAAAGTGTCCCCAGATATTAGACTGTTATTCAGTGTCCCCAGATATTAGACTGTTATACAGTGTCCCCAAGATATTAGACTGTTATACACTGTCCCCCAGATATTAGACTGTTATACAGTGTCCCAGATATTAGACTGTTATACAGTGCCCCCCAGATATTAGACTGTTATACAGCATCCCAGATATTAGAATGTTATACAGTGTCCCAGATTTTAGACTGTTATACACTTTCCCCCAGATATTAGACTGTTATACACTGTCCTTGATACTAGACTGTTATACAGTACCCACAGATATTAGACTGTTATACAGTGTCCCAGATATTTGACTGTTATAAAGTGTCCCCAGATATTAGACTGTTATTCAGTGTCCCCCAGATATTAGAATGTTATACAGTGTCCCCCAGATATTAGACTGTTATACAGCATCCCAGATATTAGACTGTTATACAGTGTCCCAGATTTTAGACTGTTATACACTTTCCCCCAGATATTAGACTGTTATACACTGTCCTTGATATTAGACTGTTATACAGTACCCACAGATATTAGACTGTTATACAGTGTCCCAGATATTTGACTGTTATAAAGTGTCCCAGATATTAGACTGTTATACAGTGTCCCCCAGATATTAGAATGTTATACAGTGTCCCCCAGATATTAGACTGTTATACAGCATCCCAGATATTAGACTGTTATACAGTGTCCCAGATTTTAGACTGTTATACACTTTCCCCCAGATATTAGACAGTTATACACTGTCCTTGATATTAGACTGTTATACAGTACCCATAGATATTAGACTGTTATACAGTGTCCCAGATATTAGACTGTTATACAGTGCCCCCCAGATATTAGAAGGTTATACATCATCCCAGATATTAGACTGTTATACAGTGTCCCAGATTTTAGACTGTTATACACTTTCCCCCAGATATTAGACTGTTATACACTGTCCTTGATATTAGACTGTTATACAGTACCCACAGATATTAGACTGTGATACAGTGTCCCAGATATTTGACTGTTATAAAGTGTCCCCAGATATTAGACTGTTATTCAGTGTCCCCAGATATTAGAATGTTATACAGTGTCACCAGATATTAGACTGTTATACAGTGCCCCCCAGATATTAGACTGTTATACAGCATCCCAGATATTAGACTGTTATACAGTGTCCCAGATTTTAGACTGTTATACACTTTCCCCCAGATATTAGACTGTTATACACTGTCCTTGATATTAGACTGTTATACAGTACCCACAGATATTAGACTGTTATACAGTGTCCCAGATATTAGACTGTTATACAGTGCCCCCCAGATATTAGACTGTTATACAGCATCCCAGATATTAGACTGTTATACAGTGTCCCAGATTTTAGACTGTTATACACTTTCCCCCAGATATTAGGCTGTTATACACTGTCCTTGATATTAGACTGTTATACAGTACCCACAGATATTAGACTGTTATACAGTGTCCCAGATATTAGACTGTTATACAGTGTCCTCAGATATTAGACTGTTATGCAGTACCCCCCAGATATTAGACTGTTATACAGTGCCACCAGATATTAGAAGGTTATACAGTGCCACCGATATTAGACTGTTATACACTGTCCCCCAGATATTAGACTGTTAAAATGTGACCCAGATATTAGACTGTTATACACTGTCCCAGATATTAGAATGTTAAAAAGTGTCCCAGATATTAGACTGTTATACATTGTCCCAGATCTTAGATTGTTATACAGTGCACCCAGATATTAGACTGTTAAAATGTGTCCCAGATATTAGACTGTTATACACTGTCCCAGATATTAGAATGTTAAACAGTGTCCCAGATATTTGACTGTTACACAGTGCACCCAGATATTAGACTGTTATACACTGTCAGCCAGATATTAGACTGTTATACAGTGTCCCCAGATATTAGACTGTTATACAGTACCCCCAGATATTAGACTGTTATACAGTGCCACCAGATATTAGAAGGTTATACAGTACCCCCAGATATTAGACTGTTATACAGTGTCCCCAGATATTAGGAGGTTATACAGTACCCCCAGATATTAGACTGTTATACAGTGTCCCCAGATATTAGGAGGTTATACAGTACCCCCAGATATTAGACTGTTATACAGTGTCCAAGATATTAGAATGTTATACACAGTCCCCGAGATATTAGACTGCTATACAGTGTCCTCCAGATATTAGAAAGTTATCCACTGTCCCAGATAGTAGACTGTTATACAGTGTCCCAGATTTTAGACTGTTATACACTTTCCCCCAGATATTAGACTGTTATACACTGTCCTTGATATTAGACTGTTATACAGTACCCACAGATATTAGACTGTTATACAGTGTCCCAGATATTTGACTGTTATAAAGTGTCCCCAGATATTAGACTGTTATTCAGTGTCCCCAGATATTAGAATGTTATACAGTGTCCCCCAGATATTAGACTGTTATACACTGTCCCCCAGATATTAGACTGTTATACAGCATCCCAGATATTAGACTGTTATACAGTGTCCCAGATTTTAGACTGTTATACACTTTCCCCCAGATATTAGACTGTTATACACTGTCCTTGATATTAGACTGTTATACAGTACCAACAGATATTAGACTGTTATACAGTGTCCCAGATATTAGACTGTTATACAGTGCCCCCCAGATATTAGACTGTTATACAGCATCCCAGATATTAGACTGTTATACAGTGTCCCAGATTTTAGACTGTTATACACTTTCCCCCAGATATTAGACTGTTATACACTGTCCTTGATATTAGACTGTTATACAGTACCCACAGATATTCGACTGTGATACAGTGTCCCAGATATTTGACTGTTATAAAGTGTCCCCAGATAATAGACTGTTATTCAGTGTCCCCAGATATTAGAATGTTATACAGTGTCCCCAAGATATTAGACTGTTATACAGTGCCCCCCAGATATTAGACTGTTATACAGCATCCCAGATATTAGACTGTTATACAGTGTCCCAGATTTTAGACTGTTATACACTTTCCCCCAGATATTAGACTGTTATACACTGTCCTTGATATTAGACTGTTATACAGTACCCACAGATATTAGACTGTTATACAGTGTCCCAGATATTAGACTGTTATACAGTTTCCCAGATTTTAGACTGTTATACACTTTCCCCCAGATATTAGACTGTTATACACTGTCCTTGATATTAGACTGTTATACAGTACCAACAGATATTAGACTGTTATACAGTGTCCCAGATATTAGACTGTTATACAGTGCCCCCCAGATATTAGACTGTTATACAGCATCCCAGATATTAGACTGTTATACAGTGTCCCCAGATTTTAGACTGTTATACACTTTCCCCCAAATATTAGACTGTTATACACTGTCCCCCAGATATTAGACTGTTATACAGCATCCCAGATATTAGACTGTTAAACAGTGTCCCAGATTTTAGACTGTTATACACTTTCCCCCAGATATTAGACTGTTATACACTGTCCTTGATATTAGACTGTTATACAGTACCAACAGATATTAGACTGTTATACAGTGTCCCAGATATTAGACTGTTATACAGTGCCCCCCAGATATTAGACTGTTATACAGCATCCCAGATATTAGACTGTTATACAGTGTCCCAGATTTTAGACTGTTATACACTTTCCCCCAGATATTAGACTGTTATACACTGTCCTTGATATTAGACTGTTATACAGTACCCACAGATATTCGACTGTGATACAGTGTCCCAGATATTTGACTGTTATAAAGTGTCCCCAGATATTAGACTGTTATTCAGTGTCCCCAGATATTAGAATGTTATACAGCATCCCAGATATTAGACTGTTATACAGTGCCCCCCAGATATTAGACTGTTATACAGCATCCCAGATATTAGACTGTTATACAGTGTCCCAGATTTTAGACTGTTATACACTTTCCCCCAGATATTAGACTGTTATACACTGTCCTTGATATTAGACTGTTATACAGTACCCACAGATATTAGACTGTTATACAGTGTCCCAGATATTAGACTGTTATACAGTGCCCCCCAGATATTAGACTGTTATACAGCATCCCAGATATTAGACTGTTATACAGTGTCCCAGATTTTAGACTGTTATACACTTTCCCCCAGATATTAGGCTGTTATACACTGTCCTTGATATTAGACTGTTATACAGTACCCACAGATATTAGACTGTTATACAGTGTCCCAGATATTAGACTGTTATACAGTGTCCTCAGATATTAGACTGTTATGCAGTACCCCCAGATATTAGACTGTTATACAGTGCCACCAGATATTAGAAGGTTATACAGTGCCCCCGATATTAGACTGTTATACACTGTCCCCCAGATATTAGACTGTTAAAATGTGACCCAGATATTAGACTGGTATACATTGTCCCAGATATTAGAATGTTAAACAGTGTCCCAGATATTAGACTGTTATACACTGTCCCAGATCTTAGATTGTTATACAGTGCACCCAGATATTAGACTGTTAAAATGTGTCCCAGATATTAGACTGTTATACACTGTCCCAGATATTAGAATGTTAAACAGTGTCCCAGATATTTGACTGTTACACAGTGCACCCAGATATTAGACTGTTATACACTGTCAGCCAGATATTAGACTGTTATACAGTGTCCCCAGATATTAGACTGTTATGCAGTACCCCCAGATATTAGACTGTTATACAGTGCCACCAGATATTAGAAGGTTATACAGCACCCCCAGATATTAGACTGTTATACAGTGTCCCCAGATATTAGAAGGTTATACAGTACCCCCCAGATATTAGACTGTATACAGTGTCCCAGATATTAGAATGTTATACACAGTCCCCGAGATATTAGACTGCTATACAGTGTCCTCCAGATATTAGAAAGTTATCCACTGTCCCAGATAGTAGACTGTTATACAGTGTCCCAGATGTTAGACTGTTATAAACTTTCCCCCAGATATTAGACTGTTATACACTGTCCTTGATATTAGACTGTTATACAGTACCCACAGATATTAGACTGTTATACAGTGTCCCAGATATTTTACTGTTATAAAGTGTCCCCAGATATTAGAATGTTATACAGTGTCCCCCAGATATTAGACTGTTATACACTGTCCCCCAGATATTAGACTGTTATACAGTGTCCTTGATAATAGACTGTTATACAGTGCCCCCAGATATTAGACTGTTATACCGCATCCCAGATATTAGACTGTTATACAGTGTCCCAGATTTTAGACCGTTATACACTTTCCCCCAGATATTAGACTGTTATACACTGTCCTTGATATTAGACTGTTATACAGTACCCA
This sequence comes from Hemiscyllium ocellatum, assembly GCF_020745735.1. Classification (NCBI taxonomy): domain Eukaryota; kingdom Metazoa; phylum Chordata; class Chondrichthyes; order Orectolobiformes; family Hemiscylliidae; genus Hemiscyllium; species Hemiscyllium ocellatum. The sequence goes on from NC_083438.1 coordinate 22,475,913, forward strand.
CAGATATTAGACTGTTATACAGTGCCCCCCAGATATTAGACTGTTATACAGCATCCCAGATATTAGACTGTTATACAGTGTACCAGATATTAGATTGTTATACACTGTCCCCCAGATATTAGACTGTTATACAGTGTCCCCAGATATTGGATTGTTACACAGTGTCCCCAGATATTAGAATGTTATACAGTGTCCCCAGATATTAGACTGTTAAAATGTGTCCCCCAGATATTAGACTGTTATACAGTGCCCCCAGTTATTAGACTGTTATACAGTGTCCCAGATATCAGACTGTTATGCAGTGTCCCCAGATATTAGACTGTTATACAGTGTCCCCAGATATTAGACTGTTATACAGTGCCCCCAGATATTAGACTGCTATACACTGTCCCCCAGATATTAGACTGTTATACAATGTCCCAGATATCAGACTGTTTTGCAGTGTCCCCAGATATTTGACTGTCATACAGTGCACCCCAGATATTAGACTGTTATACACTGTCAGCCAGATATTAGACTGTTATACAGTGTCCCCAGATATTAGACTGTTATGCAGTACCCCCAGATATTAGACTGTTATACAGTGACAGCAGAAATTAGAAGGTTATACAATACCCCCAGATATTAGACTGTTTTACAGTGTCCCAGATATTAGAATGTTATACAGTGTCCCAGGTATTAGACTGTTATACACTGTCCCCCAGATATTAGACTGTTATACAGTGTCCCAGATATTAGACTGTTATACACTGTCCCCCAGATATTAGACTGTTATACACTGTCCCCAATTTATTTGACTGTTATACAGTGTCCCCAGATATTAGACTGTTATACAGTGTCCCCCAGATATTAGACTGTTAAAATGTGTCCCAGATATTAAACTGTTATACAGTGCCCCCAGATATTAGACAGTTATATACTGTCCCCCAGATATTAGACTGTTATACCGTGTCCCAGATATCAGACTGTTATGCAGTGTCCCCAGATATTAGACTGTTATACAGTGACCCCAGATATTAGACTGTTATACACTGTCCCCCAGATATTAGACTGTTATACAGTGTCCCAGATATCAGACTGTTATGCAGTGTCCCCAGATATTAGACTGTTATACACTGTCCCCCAGATATTAGACTGTTATACATTGTCCCCAGATATTAGACTGTTAAAATTTGTCCCAGATATTAAACTGTTATACAGTGCCCCAGATGTTAGACTGTTATACACTGTCCCCAGATATTAGACTGTTATACAGTGTCCCCCAGATATTTGACTGTTATACACTGTAAGCCAGATATTAGACTGTTATATAGTGTCCCCCAGATATTAGACTGTTATACAGTGCCCCCCAGATATTAGACTGTTATACAGTGTCCCCAGATATTAGACTGTTATACACTTTCCCCCAGATATTAGACTGTTATACAGGGCCCCCCAGATATTAGACTGTTATACAGTGTCCCCAGATATTAGACTGTTATACACTGTCCCCCAGATATTAGACTGTTATACAGTGTCCCCAGATATTAAAAGGTTATACAGTACCCCCAGATGTTAGACTGTTATACAGTGTCCCAGATATTAGACTGTTATACAGTGTCCCCAGATATTAGACTGTTATGCAGTACCCCCAGATATTAGACTGTTATACAGTGCCAGCAGAAATTAGAAGGTTATACAATACCCCCAGATATTAGACTGTTATACAGTGTCCCAGATATTAGAATGTTATACAGTGTCCCAGGTATTAGACTGTTATACACTGTCCCCCAGATATTAGACTGTTATACAGTGTCCCAGGTATTAGACTGTTATACACTGTCCCCCAGATATTAGACTGTTATACACTGTCCCCAATTTATTTGACTGTTATACAGTGTCCCCAGATATTGGATTGTTACACAGTGTCCCCAGATATTAGACTGTTATACAGTGTCCCCCAGATATTAGACTGTTAAAATGTGTCCCAGATATTAAACTGTTATACAGTGCCCCCAGATATTAGACTGTTATACAGTGTCCCAGATATCAGATTGTTATGCAGTGTCCCCCAGATATTTGACAGTTATACAGTGCCCCCAGATATTAGACTGTTATACACTGTCCCCCAGATATTAGACTGTTATACAGTGTCCCAGATATCAGACTGTTATGCAGTGTCCCAGATATCAGATTGTTATGCAGTGTCCCCCAGATATTGGACAGTTATACAGTGCCCCCAGATATTAGACTGTTATACACTGTCCCTCAGATATTAGAATGTTATACAGTGTCCCAGATATCAGACTGTTATGCAGTGCCCCCAGATATTAGACTCTTATACAGTGCCCCCAGATATTAGACTGTTATACACTGTCCCCCAGATATTAGACTGTTAAAATTTGTCCCAGATATTAAACTGTTATACAGTGCCCCAGATGTTAGACTGTTATACACTGTCCCCAGATATTAGACTGTTATACAGTGTCCCACAGATATTAGACTGTTATACACTGTCAGCCAGATATTAGACTGTTATATAGTGTCCCCCAGATATTAGACTGTTATACAGTGCCCCCCAGATATTAGACTGTTATACAGTGTCCCCAGATATTAGACTGTTATACACTGTCCCCCAGATATTAGAATGTTATACAGTGTCCCCAGATATTAAAAGGTTATACAGTACCCCCAGATGTTTGACTGTTATACACTGTCCCCCAGATATTAGACTGTTATACAGTGTCCCCAGATATTAGACTGTTATACACTGTCAGCCAGATATGAGACTGTTATACAGTGTCCCCAGATATTAGAATGTTATACATAGTCCCCGAGATATTAGACTGTTATACAGTGTTCTCCAGATATTAGAAAGTTATCCACTGTCCCAGATATTAGACTGTTATGCAGTAACCAAGATATTAGACTGTTATACACTTTCCCCCAGATATTAGACTGTTATACAGTGTCCCAGATATTTGACTGTTATACAGTGTCCCCAGATATTATACTGTTATTCAGTGTCCCCAGTTTTTAGACTGTTATACACTGTTCCCCAGATATTAGACTGTTATACACTGTCCCCCAGATATTAGACTGTTATACATTGTCCCCCAGATATTAGACTGTTAAAATTTGTCCCAGATATTAAACTGTTATACAGTGCCCCAGATGTTAGACTGTTATACAGTGTCCCCAGATATTAGAATGTTATACAGTGTCCCCAGATATTAGACTGTTAAAATGTGTCCCCCAGATATTAGACTGTTATACAGTGCCCCCAGATATTAGACTGTTATACACTGTTCCCCAGATATTAGACTGTTATGCAGTGTCCCAGATATCAGACTGTTATACAGTGTCCCCAGATATTAGACTGTTATACAGTGCCCCCAGATATTAGACTGCTATACACTGTCCCCCAGATATTAGACTGTTATACAATGTCCCAGATATCAGACTGTTATACAGTGTCCCCAGATATTTGACTGTTATACAGTGCCCCCAGATATTAGACTGTTATACACTGTCCCTCAGATATTAGAATGTTATACAGTGTCCCAGATATCAGACTGTTATGCAGTGCCCCCAGATATTAGACTGTTATACAGTGCCCCCAGATATTAGACTGTTATACACTGTCCCCCAGATATTAGACTGTTAAAATTTGTCCCAGATGTTAAACTGTTATACAGTGCCCCAGATGTTAGACTGTTATACACTGTCCCAGATATTAGACTGTTATACAGTGTCCCACAGATATTAGACTGTTATACACTGTCAGCCAGATATTAGACTGTTATATAGTGTCCCCCAGATATTAGACTGTTATACAGTGCCCCCCAGATATTAGACTGTTATACAGTGTCCCCAGATATTAGACTGTTATACACTGTCCCCCAGATATTAGAATGTTATACAGTGTCCCCAGATATTAAAAGGTTATACAGTACCCCCAGATGTTTGACTGTTATACACTGTCCCCCAGATATTAGACTGTTATACAGTGTCCCCAGATATTAGACTGTTATACACTGTCAGCCAGATATGAGACTGTTATACAGTGTCCCCAGATATTAGAATGTTATACATAGTCCCCGAGATATTAGACTGTTATACAGTGTTCTCCAGATATTAGAAAGTTATCCACTGTCCCAGATATTAGACTGTTATGCAGTAACCAAGATATTAGACTGTTATACACTTTCCCCCAGATATTAGACTGTTATACAGTGTCCCAGATATTTGACTGTTATACAGTGTCCCCAGATATTATACTGTTATTCAGTGTCCCCAGTTTTTAGACTGTTATACGCTGTTCCCCAGATATTAGACTGTTATACACTGTCCCCCAGATATTAGACTGTTATACATTGTCCCCCAGATATTAGACTGTTAAAATTTGTCCCAGATATTAAACTGTTATACAGTGCCCCAGATGTTAGACTGTTATACAGTGTCCCCAGATATTAGAATGTTATACAGTGTCCCCAGATATTAGACTGTTAAAATGTGTCCCCCAGATATTAGACTGTTATACAGTGCCCCCAGATATTAGACTGTTATACACTGTTCCCCAGATATTAGACTGTTATGCAGTGTCCCAGATATCAGACTGTTATACAGTGTCCCCAGATATTAGACTGTTATACAGTGCCCCCAGATATTAGACTGCTATACACTGTCCCCCAGATATTAGACTGTTATACAATGTCCCAGATATCAGACTGTTATGCAGTGTCCCCAGATATTTGACTGTCATACAGTGCACCCCAGATATTAGACTGTTATACACTGTCAGCCAGATATTAGACTGTTATACAGTGTCCCCAGATATTAGACTGTTATGCAGAACCCCCAGATATTAGACTGTTATACAGTGACAGCAGAAATTAGAAGGTTATACAATACCCCCAGATATTAGACTGTTATACACTGTCAGCCAGATATTAGACTGTTATACAGTGTCCCAGATATTAGACTGTTATACACTGTCCCCCAGATATTAGACTGTTATACAGTGTCCCAGATATTAGACTGTTATACACTGTCCCCCAGATATTAGAGTGTTATACAGTGTCCCAGATATTAGACTGTTATACACTGTCCCCCAGATATTAGACTGTTATACACTGTCCCCAATTTATTTGACTGTTATACAGTGTCCCCAGATATTGGATTGTTACACAGTGTCCCCAGATATTAGACTGTTATACAGTGTCCCCCAGATATTAGACTGTTAAAATGTGTCCCAGATATTAAACTGTTATACAGTGCCCCCAGATATTAGACTGTTATATACTGTCCCCCAGATATTAGACTGTTATACAGTGTCCCAGATATCAGACTGTTATGCAGTGTCCCCAGATATTAGACTGTTATACAGTGCCCCCAGATATTAGACTGTTATACACTGTCCCCCAGATATTAGACTGTTATACAGTGTCCCAGATATCAGACTGTTATGCAGTGTCCCCAGATATTAGACTGTTATACACTGTCCCCCAGATATTAGACTGTTATACATTGTCCCCCAGATATTAGACTGTTAAAATTTGTCCCAGATATTAAACTGTTATACAGTGCCCCAGATGTTAGACTGTTATACACTGTCCCCAGATATTAGACTGTTATACAGTGTCCCCCAGATATTTGACTGTTATACACTGTAAGCCAGATATTAGACTGTTATATAGTGTCCCCCAGATATTAGACTGTTATACAGTGCCCCCCAGATATTAGACTGTTATACAGTGTCCCCAGATATTAGACTGTTATACACTTTCCCCCAGATATTAGACTGTTATACAGGGCCCCCCAGATATTAGACTGTTATACAGTGTCCACAGATATTAGACTGTTATACACTGTCCCCCAGATATTAGACTGTTATACAGTGTCCCCAGATATTAAAAGGTTATACAGTACCCCCAGATGTTAGACTGTTATACAGTGTCCCAGATATTAGACTGTTATACAGTGTCCCCAGATATTAGACTGTTATGCAGTACCCCCAGATATTTGACTGTTATACAGTGCCAGCAGAAATTAGAAGGTTGTACAATACCCCCAGATATTAGACTGTTATACAGTGTCCCAGATATTAGAATGTTATACAGTGTCCCAGGTATTAGACTGTTATACACTGTCCCCCAGATATTAGACTGTTATACAGTGTCCCAGGTATTAGACTGTTATACACTGTCCCCCAGATATTAGACTGTTATACACTGTCCCCAATTTATTTGACTGTTATACAGTGTCCCCAGATATTGGATTGTTACACAGTGTCCCCAGATATTAGACTGTTATACAGTGTCCCCCAGATATTAGACTGTTAAAATGTGTCCCAGATATTAAACTGTTATACAGTGCCCCCAGATATTAGACTGTTATACAGTGTCCCAGATATCAGATTGTTATGCAGTGTCCCCCAGATATTGGACTGTTATACAGTGCCCCCAGATATTAGACTGTTATACACTGTCCCCCAGATATTAGACTGTTATACAGTGTCCCAGATATCAGACTGTTATGCAGTGTCCCCTGATATTAGACTGTTATACAGTGCCCCCAGATATTAGACTGTTATACACTGTCCCCCATATATTAGAATGTTATACAGTGTCCCAGATATCAGACTGTTATGCAGTGTCCCCAGATATTAGACTGTTATACAGTGCCCCCAGATATTAGACTGTTATACACTGTCCCCCAGATATTAGACTGTTAAAATTTGTCCCAGATATTAAACTGTTATACAGTGCCCCAGATGTTAGACTGTTATACAGTGTCCCCAGATATTAGACTGTTATACAGTGTCCCACAGATATTAGACTGTTATACACTGTCAGCCAGATATTAGACTGTTATATAGTGTCCCCCAGATATTAGACTGTTATACAGTGCCCCCCAGATATTAGACTGTTATACAGTGTCCCCAGATATTAGACTGTTATACACTGTCCCCCAGATATTAGAATGTTATACAGTGTCCCCAGATATTAAAAGGTTATACAGTACCCCCAGATGTTTGACTGTTATACACTGTCCCCCAGATATTAGACTGTTATACAGTGTCCCCAGATATTAGACTGTTATACACTGTCAGCCAGATATGAGACTGTTATACAGTGTCCCCAGATATTAGAATGTTATACATAGTCCCCGAGATATTAGACTGTTATACAGTGTTCTCCAGATATTAGAAAGTTATCCACTGTCCCAGATATTAGACTGTTATGCAGTAACCAAGATATTAGACTGTTATACACTTTCCCCCAGATATTAGACTGTTATACAGTGTCCCAGATATTTGACTGTTATACAGTGTCCCCAGATATTAGACTGTTATTCAGTGTCCCCAGATATTTGACTGTTATACACTGTCCCCCAGATGTTAGACTGTTATACAGTGTCCGAGATTTAAGACGGTTTTACAGCGTCCCAGATATTAGACTGTCATACCATAGCTGCAGCTGTTAGACTGTTATACAGTGTCCCAGATATTAGACTGTTATGCAGTAACCAAGAGATTAGACTGTTATACACTTTCCCCCAGATATTAGACTGTTATACAGTGCCCCCAGATATTAGACTGCTATACACTGTCCCCCAGATATTAGACTGTTATTCAATGTCCCAGATATCAGACTGTTATGCAGTGTCCCCAGATATTTGACTGTCATACAGTGCCCCCAGATATTAGACTGTTATACACTGTCCCCCAGATATTAGACTGTTAAAATTTGTCCCAGATATTAAACTGTTATACAGTGCCCCAGATGTTAGACTGTTATACACTGTCCCCAGATATTAGACTGTTATACAGTGTCCCACAGATATTAGACTGTTATACACTGTCAGCCAGATATTAGACTGTTATATAGTGTCCCCCAGATATTAGACTGTTATACAGTGCCCCCCAGATATTAGACTGTTATACAGTGTCCCCAGATATTAGACTGTTATACACTGTCCCCCAGATATTAGAATGTTATACAGTGTCCCCAGATATTAAAAGGTTATACAGTACCCCCAGATGTTTGACTGTTATACACTGTCCCCCAGATATTAGACTGTTATACAGTGTCCCCAGATATTAGACTGTTATACACTGTCAGCCAGATATTAGACTGTTATACAGTATCCCCAGATATTAGAATGTTATACATAGTCCCCGAGATATTAGACTGTTATACCGTGTTCTCCAGATATTAGAAAGTTATCCACTGTCCCAGATATTAGACTGTTATGCAGTAACCAAGATATTAGACTGTTATACACTTTCCCCCAGATATTAGACTGTTATACAGTGTCCCAGATATTTGACTGTTATACAGTGTCCCCAGATATTAGACTGTTATTCAGTGTCCCCAGATATTTGACTGTTATACACTGTCCCCCAGATGTTAGACTGTTATACAGTGTCCGAGATTTAAGACGGTTTTACAGCGTCCCAGATATTAGACTGTCATACCATAGCTGCAGCTGTTAGACTGTTATACAGTGTCCCAGATATTAGACTGTTATGCAGTAACCAAGAGATTAGACTGTTATACACTTGCCCCCAGATATTAGACTGTTATACAGTGCCCCCAGATATTAGACTGCTATACACTGTCCCCCAGATATTAGACTGTTATTCAATGTCCCAGATATCAGACTGTTATGCAGTGTCCCCAGATATTTGACTGTCATACAGTGCACCCCAGATATTAGACTGTTATACACTGTCAGCCAGATATTAGACTGCTATACAGTGTCCCAGATATTAGACTGTTATACAGTACCCCAAAGATATTAGACTGTTATACAGTGTCCCCAGATATTAGACTGTTATGCAGTACCCCCAGATATTAGACTGTTATACAGTGACAGCAGAAATTAGAAGGTTATACAATACCCCCAGATATTAGACTGGTATACAGTGTCCCAGATATTAGAATGTTATACAGTGTCCCAGGTATTAGACTGTTATACACTGTCCCCCAGATATTAGACTGTTATACAGTGTCCCAGATATTAGACTGTTATACACTGTCCCCCAGATATTAGACTGTTATACACTGTCCCCAATTTATTTGACTGTTATACAGTGTCCCCGGATATTGGATTGTTACACAGTGTCCCCAGATATTAGACTGTTATACAGTGTCCCCCAGATATTAGACTGTTAAAATGTGTCCACAGATATTAGACTGTTATACACTGTCCCCAATTTATTTGACTGTTATACAGTGTCCCCGGATATTGGATTGTTATACAGTGTCCCCAGATATTACACTGTTATACAGTGTCCCCCAGATATTAGACTGTTAAAATGTGTCCCAGATATTAAACTGTTATACAGTGCCCCCAGATATTAGACTGTTATACAGTGTCCCAGATATCAGACTGTTATGCAGTGTCCCCCAGATATTGGACTGTTATACAGTGCCCCCAGATATTACACTGTTATACACTGTCCCCCAGATATTAGAATGTTATACAGTGTCCCAGGTATTAGACTGTTATACACTGTCCCCCAGATATTAGACTGTTATACAGTGTCCCAGGTATTAGACTGTTATACACTGTCAGCCAGATATGAGACTGTTATACAGTGTCCCCAGATATTAGAATGTTATACATAGTCCCCGAGATATTAGACTGTTATACAGTGTTCTCCAGATATTAGAAAGTTATCCACTGTCCCAGATATTAGACTGTTATGCAGTAACCAAGATATTAGACTGTTATACACTTTCCCCCAGATATTAGACTGTTATACAGTGTCCCAGATATTTGACTGTTATACAGTGTCCCCAGATATTAGACTGTTATTCAGTGTCCCCAGATATTAGACTGTTATACACTGTTCCCCAGATATTAGACTGTTATACACTGTCCCCCAGATATTAGACTGTTATACATTGTCCCCCAGATATTAGACTGTTAAAATTTGTCCCAGATATTAAACTGTTATACAGTGCCCCAGATGTTAGACTGTTATACAGTGTCCCCAGATATTAGAATGTTATACAGTGTCCCCAGATATTAGACTGTTAAAATGTGTCCCCCAGATATTAGACTGTTATACAGTGCCCCCAGATATTAGACTGTTATACACTGTTCCCCAGATATTAGACTGTTATGCAGTGTCCCAGATATCAGACTGTTATACAGTGTCCCCAGATATTAGACTGTTATACAGTGCCCCCAGATATTAGACGGCTATACACTGTCCCCCAGATATTAGACTGTTATACAATGTCCCAGATATCAGACTGTTATGCAGTGTCCCCAGATATTTGACTGTCATACAGTGCACCCCAGATATTAGACTGTTATACACTGTCAGCCAGATATTAGACTGTTATACAGTGTCCCCAGATATTAGACTGTTATGCAGAACCCCCAGATATTAGACTGTTATACAGTGACAGCAGAAATTAGAAGGTTATACAATACCCCCAGATATTAGACTGTTTTACAGTGTCCCAGATATTAGAATGTTATACAGTGTCCCAGGTATTAGACTGTTATACACTGTCCCCCAGATATTAGACTGTTATACAGTGTCCCAGATATTAGACTGTTATACACTGTCCCCCAGATATTAGACTGTTATACAATGTCCCCAATTTATTTGACTGTTATACAGTGTCCCCAGATATTGGATTGTTACACAGTGTCCCCAGATATTAGACTGTTATACAGTGTCCCCCAGATATTAGACTGTTAAAATGTGTCCCAGATATTAAACTGTTATACAGTGCCCCCAGATATTAGACTGTAATATACTGTCCCCCAGATATTAGACTGTTATACAGTGTCCCAGATATCAGACTGTTATGCAGTGTCCCCAGATATTAGACTGTTATACAGTGCCCCCAGATATTAGACTGTTATACACTGTCCCCCAGATATTAGACTGTTATACAGTGTCCCAGATATCAGACTGTTATGCAGTGTCCCCCAGATATTAGACTGTTATACACTGTCCCCCAGATATTAGACTGTTATACATTGTCCCCCAGATATTAGACTGTTAAAATTTGTCCCAGATATTAAACTGTTATACAGTGCCCCAGATGTTAGACTGTTATACACTGTCCCCCAGATATTTGACTGTTATACACTGTAAGCCAGATATTAGACTGTTATATAGTGTCCCCCAGATATTAGACTGTTATACAGTGCCCCCCAGATATTAGACTGTTATACAGTGTCCCCAGATATTAGACTGTTATACACTTTCCCCCAGATATTAGACTGTTATACAGGGCCCCCCAGATATTAGACTGTTATACAGTGTCCCCAGATATTAGACTGTTATACACTGTCCCCCAGATATTAGACTGTTATACAGTGTCCCCAGATATTAAAAGGTTATAGAGTACCCCCAGATGTTAGACTGTTATACAGTGTCCCAGATATTAGACTGTTATACAGTGTCCCCAGATATTAGACTGTTATGCAGTACCCCCAGATATTTGACTGTTATACAGTGCCAGCAGAAATTAGAAGGTTATACAATACCCCCAGATATTAGACTGTTATACAGTGTCCCAGATATTAGAATGTTATACAGTGTCCCAGGTATTAGACTGTTATACACTGTCCCCCAGATATTAGACTGTTATACAGTGTCCCAGGTATTAGACTGTTATACACTGTCCCCCAGATATTAGACTGTTATACACTGTCCCCAATTTATTTGACTGTTATACAGTGTCCCCAGATATTGGATTGTTACACAGTGTCCCCAGATATTAGACTGTTATACAGTGTCCCCAGATATTAGACTGTTAAAATGTGTCCCAGATATTAAACTGTTATACAGTGCCCCCAGATATTAGACTGTTATACAGTGTCCCAGATATCAGATTGTTATGCAGTGTCCCTCAGATATTGGACTGTTATACAGTGCCCCCAGATATTAGACTGTTATACACTGTCCCCCAGATATTAGACTGTTATACAGTGTCCCAGATATCAGACTGTTATGCAGTGTCCCCTGATATTAGACTGTCATACAGTGCCCCCAGATATTAGACTGTTATACACTGTCCCCCAGATATTAGAATGTTATACAGTGTCCCAGATATCAGACTGTTATGCAGTGTCCCCAGATATTAGACTGTTATACAGTGCCCCCAGATATTAGACTGTTATACACTGTCCCCCAGATATTAGACTGTTAAAATTTGTCCCAGATATTAAACTGTTATACAGTGCCCCAGATGTTAGACTGTTATACAGTGTCCCCAGATATTAGACTGTTATACAGTGTCCCACAGATATTAGACTGTTATACACTGTCAGCCACATATTAGACTGTTATATAGTGTCCCCCAGATATTAGACTGTTATACAGTGCCCCCCAGATATTAGACTGTTATACAGTGTCCCCAGATATTAGACTGTTATACACTGTCCCCCAGATATTAGAATGTTATACAGTGTCCCCAGATATTAAAAGGTTATACAGTACCCCCAGATGTTTGACTGTTATACACTGTCCCCCAGATATTAGACTGTTATACAGTGTCCCCAGATATTAGACTGTTATACACTGTCAGCCAGATATGAGACTGTTATACAGTGTCCCCAGATATTAGAATGTTATACATAGTCCCCGAGATATTAGACTGTTATACAGTGTTCTCCAGATATTAGAAAGTTATCCACTGTCCCAGATATTAGACTGTTATGCAGTAACCAAGATATTAGACTGTTATACACTTTCCCCCAGATATTAGACTGTTATACAGTGTCCCAGATATTTGACTGTTATACAGTGTCCCCAGATATTAGACTGTTATTCAGTGTCCCCAGATATTTGACTGTTATACACTGTCCCCCAGATGTTAGACTGTTATACAGTGTCCGAGATTTAAGACGGTTTTACAGCGTCCCAGCTATTAGACTGTCATACCATAGCTGCAGCTGTTAGACTGTTATACAGTGTCCCAGATATTAGACTGTTATGCAGTAACCAAGAGATTAGACTGTTATACACTTGCCCCCAGATATTAGACTGTTATACAGTGCCCCCAGATATTAGACTGCTATACACTGTCCCCCAGATATTAGACTGTTATTCAATGTCCCAGATATCAGACTGTTATGCAGTGTCCCCAGATATTTGACTGTCATACAGTGCACCCCAGATATTAGACTGTTATACACTGTCAGCCAGATATTAGACTGCTATACAGTGTCCCAGATATTAGACTGTTATACAGTACCCCCAAGATATTAGACTGTTATACAGTGTCCCCAGATATTAGACTGTTATGCAGTACCCCCAGATATTAGACTGTTATACAGTGACAGCAGAAATTAGAAGGTTATACAATACCCCCAGATATTAGACTGTTATACAGTGTCCCAGATATTAGAATGTTATACAGTGTCCCAGGTATTAGACTGTTATACACTGTCCCCCAGATATTAGACTGTTATACAGTGTCCCAGATATTAGACTGTTATACACTGTCCCCCAGATATTAGACTGTTATACACTGTCCCCAATTTATTTGACTGTTATACAGTGTCCCCGGATATTGGATTGTTACACAGTGTCCCCAGATATTAGACTGTTATACAGTGTCCCCCAGATATTAGACTGTTAAAATGTGTCCCAGATATTAAACTGTTATACAGTGCCCACAGATATTAGACTGTTATACAGTGTCCCAGATATCAGACTGTTATGCAGTGTCCCCCAGATATTGGACTGTTATACAGTGCCCCCAGATATTAGACTGTTATACACTGTCCCCCAGATATTAGAATGTTATACAGTGTCCCAGATATTAGACTGTTATACAGTGTCCCCAGATATTAGACTGTTATGCAGTACCCCCAGATATTAGACTGTTATACAGTGCCACCAGATATTAGAAGGTTATACAGCACCCCCAGATATTAGACTGTTATACAGTGTCCCCAGATATTAGAAGGTTATACAGTACCCCCAGATATTAGACTGTTATACAGTGTCCCAGATATTGGAATGTTATACACAGTCCCCGAGATATTAGACTGCTATACAGTGTCCTCCAGATATTAGAAAGTTATCCACTGTCCCAGATAGTAGACTGTTATACAGTGTCCCAGATGTTAGACTGTTATACACTTTCCCCCAGATATTAGAATGTTACACACTGTCCTTGATATTAGACTGTTATACAGTACCCACAGATATTAGACTGTTATACAGTGTCCCAGATATTTTACTGTTATAAAGTGTCCCCAGATATTAGAATGTTATACAGTGTCCCCCAGATATTAGACTGTTATACACTGTACCCCAGATATTAGACTGTTATACAGTGTCCCAGATATTAGACTGTTATACAGTGCCCCCCAGATATTAGACTGTTATACAGCATCCCAGATATTACACTGTTATACAGTGTCCCAGATTTTAGACCGTTATACACTTTCCCCCAGATATTAGACTGTTATACACTGTCCTTGATATTAGACTGTTATACAGTACCCACAGATATTAGACTGTTATACAGTGCCCCCCAGATATTAGACTGTTATACAGCATCCCAGATATTAGACTGTTATACAGTGTCCCAGATATTAGATTGTTATACACTGTCCCCCAGATATTAGACTGTTATACAGTGTCCCCAGATATTGGATTGTTACACAGTGTCCCCAGATATTAGAATGTTATACAGTGTCCCCAGATATTAGACTGTTAAAATGTGTCCCCCAGATATTAGACTGTTATACAGTGCCCCCAGTTATTAGACTGTTATACAGTGTCCCAGATATCAGACTGTTATGCAGTGTCCCCAGATATTAGACTGTTATACAGTGTCCCCAGATATTAGACTGTTATACAGTGCCCCCAGATATTAGACTGCTATACACTGTCCCCCAGATATTAGACTGTTATACAATGTCCCAGATATCAGACTGTTATGCAGTGTCCCCAGATATTTGACTGTCATACAGTGCACCCCAGATATTAGACTGTTATACTCTGTCAGCCAGATATTAGACTGTTATACAGTGTCCCCAGATATTAGACTGTTATGCAGTACCCCCAGATATTAGACTGTTATACAGTGACAGCAGAAATTAGAAGGTTATACAATACCCCCAGATATTAGACTGTTTTACAGTGTCCCAGATATTAGAATGTTATACAGTGTCCCAGGTATTAGACTGTTATACACTGTCCCCAATTTATTTGACTGTTATACAGTGTCCCCAGATATTGGATTGTTACACAGTGTCCCCAGATATTAGACTGTTATAGAGTGTCCCCCAGATATTAGACAGTTAAAATGTGTCCCAGATATTAAACTGTTACACAGTGCCCCCAGATATTAGACTGTTATATACTGTCCCCCAGATATTAGACTGTTATACCGTGTCCCAGATATCAGACTGTTAAGCAGTGTCCCCAGATATTAGACTGTTATACAGTCCCCCAGATATTAGACTGTTATACACTGTCCCCCAGATATTAGACTGTTATACAGTGTCCCAGATATCAGACTGTTATGCAGTGTCCCCAGATATTAGACTGTTATACACTGTCCCCCAGATATTAGACTGTTATACATTGTCCCCCAGATATTAGACTGTTAAAATTTGTCCCAGATATTAAACTGTTATACAGTGCCCTAGATGTTAGACTGTTATACACTGTCCCCAGATATTAGACTGTTATACAGTGTCCCCCAGATATTTGACTGTTATACACTGTAAGCCAGATATTAGACTGTTATATAGTGTCCCCCAGATATTAGACTGTTATACAGTGCCCCCCAGATATTAGACTGTTATACAGTGTCCCCAGATATTAGACTGTTATACACTTTCCCCCAGATATTAGACTGTTATACAGGGCCCCCCAGATATTAGACTGTTATACAGTGTCCACAGATATTAGACTGTTATACAGTGTCCCCCAGATATTAGACTGTTACACAGTGTCCCCAGATATTAAAAGGTTATACAGTACCCCCAGATGTTAGACTGTTATACAGTGTCCCCCGATATTAGACTGTTATGCAGTACCCCCAGATATTTGACTGTTATACAGTGCCAGCAGAAATTAGAAGGTTATACAATACCCCCAGATATTAGACTGTTATACAGTGTCCCAGATATTAGAATGTTATACAGTGTCCCAGGTATTAGACTGTTATACACTGTCCCCCAGATATTAGACTGTTATACAGTGTCCCAGGTATTAGACAGTTATACACTGTCCCCCAGATATTAGACTGTTATACACTGTCCCCAATTTATTTGACTGTTATACAGTGTCCCCAGATATTGGATTGTTACACAGTGTCCCCAGATATTAGACTGTTATACAGTGTCCCCCAGATATTAGACTGTTAAAATGTGTCCCAGATATTAAACTGTTATACAGTGCCCCAGATATTAGACTGTTATACAGTGTCCCAGATATCAGACTGTTATGCAGTGTCCCCAGATATTGGACTGTTATACAGTCCCCCAGATATTAGACTGTTATACACTGTCCCCCAGATATTAGACTGTTATACAGTGTCCCAGATATCAGACTGTTATGCAGTGTCCCC
>NC_083438.1:22492968-22499779 GCF_020745735.1 Hemiscyllium ocellatum
ACAGTGTCCCCAGATATTAGAAGTTATACACTGTCCCAGATATTAGACTGTTATACAGTGTCCAGATATTAGACTGTTATACAGTTTCCCCCAGATATTAGACTGTTATACAGTGTCCCAGATATTAGACTGTTATACAGTGTCCCCCAGATATTAGACTGTTATACAGTGTCCCCAGATATTAGACTGTTATACAGTGTCCCCAGATATTAGACTGTTATACACTGTCCCCCAGATATTAGACTGTTATACAGTGTCCCCAGATATTAGACTTTTATACAGTGTCCCAGATATTAGACTGTTATACATGCCCAGATATTAGACTGTTATACAGTGTCCCCAGATATTAGACTGTTATACAGTGCCCCCAGATATTAGACTGTTATACAGTACCCAGATATTAGACTGTTATACAGTGTCCCCAGATATTAGACTGTTATACAGTGTCCCCAGATATTAGACTGTTATACAGTGTCCCCCAGATATTAGACTGTTATACAGTGTCCCAGATATTAGACTGTTATACAGTGTCCCCAGATATTAGACTGTTATACAGTGTCCCAGATATTAGACTGTTATACAGTGTCCCCAGATATTAGACTGTTATACAGTGCCCCCAGATATTAGACTTTATATACAGTGTCCCCCAGATATTAGACTGTTATACAGTGTCCCAGATATTAGACTTTATACAGTGTCCCAGATATTAGACTGTTATACAGTGCCCCAGATATTAGACTGTTATACAGTGTCCCCAGATATTAGACTGTTATACACACCCCAGATATTAGACTGTTATACAGTGTCCCCAGATATTAGACTGTTACAGTGCCCCCAGATATTAGACTGTTATACAGTGCCCCAGATATTAGACTGTTATACAGTGTCCCCAGATATTAGACTGTTATACAGTGTCCCCCAGATATTAGACTGTTATACAGCACCACAGATATTAGACTGTTATACAGTGTCCCCCAGATATTAGACTGTTATACAGTGTCCCAGATATTAGACTGTTATACAGATCCCAGATATTAGACTGTTATACAGTGTCCCAGATATTAGACTGTTATACAGTGTCCCCCAGATATTAGACTGTTATACAGTGTCCCAGATATTAGACTGTTATACAGTGTCCCCAGATATTAGACTGTTATACACTGTCCCCCAGATATTAGACTGTTATACAGTGTCCCCAGATATTAGACTGTTATACAGTGTCCCAGATTTTAGACTGTTATACAGTGTCCCAGATATTAGACTGTTATACACTGTCCCCCAGATATTAGACTGTTATACAGTGTCCCACCAGATAAGACTGTTATACAGCCCCCCAGATATTAGACTGTTATACAGTGTCCCCAGATATTAGACTGTTATACAGTGTCCCAGATATTAGACTGTTATACAGTGTCCCCAGATATTAGACTGTTATACAGTGTCCCCCAGATATTAGACTGTTATACAGTGTCCCCAGATATTAGACTGTTATACAGTACCCCCAGATATTAGACTGTTATACAGTGTCCCCAGATATTAGACTGTTATACAGTGCCCCCAGATATTAGACTGTTATACAGTCCCCCAGATATTAGACTGTTATACACTGTCCCAGATATTAGACTGTTATACAGTGTCCCAGATATTAGACTGTTATACAGTGTCCCCAGATATTAGACTGTTATACAGTGTCCCAGATATTAGACTGTTATACAGTGTCCCCCAGATATTAGACTGTTATACAGTGCCCCCAGATATTAGACTGTTATACAGTGTCCCAGATATTAGACTGTTATACAGTGTCCCAGATATTAGACTGTTATACAGTGTCCCAGATATTAGACTGTTATACAGTGTCCCAGATATTAGACTGTTATACAGTGTCCCAGATATTAGACTGTTATACAGTGTCCCCAGATATTAGACTGTTATACAGTGTCCCCCAGATATTAGACTGTTATACAGTGTCCCAGATATTAGACTGTTATACAGTGCCCCCAGATATTAGACTGTTATACAGTGTCCCCAGATATTAGACTGTTATACAGTGTCCCCAGATATTAGACTGTTATACAGTGTCCCCAGATATTAGACTGTTATACAGTGCCCCAGATATTAGACTGTTATACAGTGTCCCCAGATATTAGACTGTTATACACTGTCCCCCAGATATTAGACTGTTATACAGTGCCCCCAGATATTAGACTGTTATACAGTGTCCCAGATATTAGACTGTTATACAGTGTCCCAGATATTAGACTGTTATACAGTGTCCCCAGATATTAGACTGTTATACAGTGTCCCAGATATTAGACTGTTATACAGTGTCCCCCAGATATTAGACTGTTATACAGTGCCCCAGATATTAGACTGTTATACAGTGTCCCAGATATTAGACTGTTATACAGTGCCCCAGATATTAGACTGTTATACAGTGTCCCAGATATTAGACTGTTATACAGTGTCCCAGATATTAGACTGTTATACAGTGTCCCCAGATATTAGACTGTTATACAGTGTCCCAGATATTAGACTGTTATACAGTGTCCCCAGATATTAGACTGTTATACAGTGTCCCCAGATATTAGACTGTTATACAGTGTCCCAGATATTAGACTGTTATACAGTGTCCCCAGATATTAGACTGTTATACAGTTTGCCAGATATTAGACTGTTATACAGTGTCCCAGATATTAGACTGTTATACAGTGTCCCAGATATTAGACTGTTATACAGTGTCCCAGATATTAGACTGTTATACACTGTCCCCCAGATATTAGACTGTTATACAGTGTCCCCCAGATATTAGACTGTTATACAGTCCCCCAGATATTAGACTGTTATACAGTGTCCCAGATATTAGACTGTTATACAGTGTCCCCAGATATTAGACTGTTATACAGTGTCCCAGATATTAGACTGTTATACAGTGTCCCCCAGATATTAGACTGTTATACAGTGTCCCCCAGATATTAGACTGTTATACAGTGCCCCCAGATATTAGACTGTTATACAGTGTCCCCAGATATTAGACTGTTATACAGTGTCCCCAGATATTAGACTGTTATACAGTGTCCCAGATATTAGACTGTTATACACTGTCCCCCAGATATTAGACTGTTATACAGTGTCCCAGATATTAGACTGTTATACAGTACCCCCAGATATTAGACTGTTATACAGTGTCCCCAGATATTAGACTGTTATACACTGTCCCCCAGATATTAGACTGTTATACAGTGTCCCAGATATTAGACTGTTATACAGTGTCCCCAGATATTAGACTGTTATACAGTACCCCCAGATATTAGACTGTTATACAGTGTCCCCCAGATATTAGACTGTTATACAGTGTCCCAGATATTAGACTGTTAACACAGTCCCCCAGATATTAGACTGTTATACAGTGTCCCAGATATTAGACTGTTATACAGTGCCCCCAGATATTAGACTGTTATACAGTGTCCCAGATATTAGACTGTTATACAGTTCCCCCAGATATTAGACTGTTATACAGTGTCCCAGATATTAGACTGTTATACAGTGCCCCCAGATATTAGACTGTTATACAGTGTTCCCCAGATATTAGACTGTTATACACTGTCCCAGATGTTAGACTGTTATACAGTGTCCCAGATATTAGACTGTTATACACTGTCCCCCAGATATTAGACTGTTATACAGTGTCCCCAGATATTAGACTGTTATACAGCACCACAGATATTAGACTGTTATACAGTGTCCCCAGATATCAGACTGTTATACAGTGCCCCCAGATATTAGACTGTTATACAGCACCACAGATATTAGACTGTTATACAGTGTCCCCAGATATTAGACTGTTATACAGTGTCCCAGATGTTAGACTGTTATACAGTGTCCCAGATATTAGACTGTTATACAGTGTCCCCCAGATATCAGACTGTTATACAGTGTCCCAGATATTAGACTGTTATACAGTGTCACCCAGATATTAGACTGTTATACTGTCCCCCAGATATTAGACTGTTATACAGTGTCCCCCAGATAATAGACTGTTATACAGTGTCCCAGATATTAGACTGTTATACAGTGTCCCCCAGATATTAGACTGTTATACAGCACCCCATATTAGACTGTTATACAGTGTCCCCCCGATATTAGACTGTTATACAGTGTCCCAGATATTAGACTGTTATACAAGTCCCAGATATTAGACTGTTATACAGTGTCCCAGATATTAGACTGTTATACAGTGTCCCCAGATATTAGACTGTTATACAGTGTCCCCAGATATTAGACTGTTATACAGTGTCCCAGATATTAGACTGTTATACAGTGTCCCCAGATATTAGACTGTTATACTGTGTCCCCCAGATATTAGACTGTTATACAGTGTCCCCAGATATTAGACTGTTATACAGTGTCCCAGATATTAGACTGTTATACAGTGTCCCAGATATTAGACTGTTATACAGCACCCCAGATATTAGACTGTTATACAGTGTCCCCCGATATTAGACTGTTATACAGTGTCCCAGATATTAGACTGTTATACAGTGTCCCAGATATTAGACTGTTATACAGTGTCCCAGATATTAGACTGTTATACAGTGTCCCCCAGATATTAGACTGTTATACTGTCCCCAGATATTAGACTGTTATACAGTGTCCCCAGATATTAACTGTTATACTGTGTCCCAGATATTTAGACTGTTATACAGTGTCCCAGATATTAGACTGTTATACAGTGTCCCCCAGATATTAGACTGTTATACAGTGTCCCCCAGATATTAGACTGTTATACAGCCCCCAGATATTAGACTGTTATACAGTGCCCCAGATATTAGACTGTTATACATGTCCCCAGATATTAGACTGTTATACAGTGTCCCCCAGATATTAGACTGTTATACAGTGTCCCCAGATATTAGACTGTTATACAGTGTCCCCAGATATTAGACTGTTATACAGTGTCCCCCAGATATTAGACTGTTATACAGTGTCCCCAGATATTAGACTGTTATACAGTGTCCCCCAGATATTAGACTGTTATACAGTGTCCCCCAGATATTAGACTGTTATACACTGTCCCAGATATTAGACTGTTATACATTGCCCCCAGATATTAGACTGTTATACAGTGTCCCCCAGATATTAGACTGTTATACAGTGTCCCAGATATTAGACTGTTATACACTGTCCCCCAGATATTAGACTGTTATACAGTGTCCCCAGATATTAGACTGTTATACACTGTCCCAGATATTAGACTGTTATACAGTGTCCCAGATATTAGACTGTTATACAGTGTCCCCCAGATATTAGACTGTTATACAGTGTCCCCAGATATTAGACTGTTATACAGTGTCCCCAGATATTAGACTGTTATACAGTGTCCCCAGATATTAGACTGTTATACAGTGTCCCAGATATTAGACTGTTATACACTGTCCCCCAGATATTAGACTGTTATACAGTGTCCCAGATATTAGACTGTTTTACAGTGTCCCCAGATATTAGACTGTTATACATGCCCCAGATATTAGACTGTTATACAGTGTCCCAGATATTAGACTGTTACACAGTGCCCCCAGATATTAGACTGTTATACATGTCCCCCAGATATTAGACTGTTATACAGTGCCCCCAGATATTAGACTGTTATACAGTGTCCCCAGATATTAGACTGTTATACAGTGTCCCCCAGATATTAGACTGTTATACAGTGTCCCAGATATTAGACTGTTATACAGTGTCCCCAGATATTAGACTGTTATACAGTGTCCAGATATTAGACTGTTATACAGTGTCCCCAGATATTAGACTGTTATACAGTGCCCCCCAGATATTAGACTGTTATACAGTGTCCCCCAGATATTAGACTGTTATACACTGTCCCAGATATTAGACTGTTATACAGTGTCCCAGATATTAGACTGTTATACAGTGCCCCAGATATTAGACTGTTATACTGTCCCCCAGATATTAGACTGTTATACAGTGCGCCCAGATATTAGACTGTTATACAGTGTCCCCAGATATTAGACTGTTATACAGTGCCCCCAGATATTAGACTGTTATACAGCACCACAGATATTAGACTGTTATACAGTGTCCCCAGATATTAGACTGTTATACAGTGCCCCCAGATATTAGACTGTTATACAGCACCACAGATATTAGACTGTTATACAGTGTCCCCCAGATATTAGACTGTTATACAGTGTCCCAGATATTAGACTGTTATACAGTGTCCCAGATATTAGACTGTTATAAAGTGTCCCAGATATTAGACTGTTATACAGTGTCCCCCAGATATTAGACTGTTATACAGTGTCCCAGATATTAGACTGTTATACAGTGTCCCCAGATATTAGACTGTTATACTGTCCCCCAGATATTAGACTGTTATACAGTGTCCCCAAATATTAGACTGTTATACAGTGTCCCAGATATTAGACTGTTATACAGTGTCCCAGATATTAGACTGTTATACACTGTCCCCCAGATATTAGACTGTTATACAGTGTCCCACAGATATTAGACTGTTATACAACCTCCCAGATATTAGACTGTTATACAGTGCCCCAGATATTAGACTGTTATACAGTGTCCCCCAGATATTAGACTGTTATACAGTGTCCCAGATATTAGACTGTTATACAGTGTCCCCCAGATATTAGACTGTTATACAGTGTCCCAGATATTAGACTGTTATACAGTGCCCCCAGATATTAGACTGTTATACAGTGTCCCCAGATATTAGACTGTTATACACTGCCCCCAGATATTAGACTGTTATACAGTGCCCCCAGATATTAGACTGTTA
>NC_083438.1:22500278-22502607 GCF_020745735.1 Hemiscyllium ocellatum
TACTGTGTCCCCAGATATTAGACTGTTATACAGCACCACAGATATTAGACTGTTATACAGTGTCCCCAGATATCAGACTGTTATACAGTGCCCCCAGATATTAGACTGTTATACAGCACCACAGATATTAGACGGTTATACAGTGTCCCCAGATATTAGACTGTTATACAGTGCCCCCCAGATATTAGACTGTTATACAGCACCACAGATATTAGACTGTTATACAGTGTCCCCCCGGTATTAGACTGTTATACAGTGTCCCAGATGTTAGACTGTTGTACAGAGTCCCAGATATTAGACTGTTACACAGTGTCCCAGATATTAGACTGTTATACAGTGTCCCCCAGATACTAGACTGTTATACTGTGTCCCAGATATTAGACTGTTATTCAGTGTCCCCAGATATTAGACTGTTATACTGTCCCCCAGATATTAGACTGTTATACAGTGTACCCCAAATACTAGACTGTTATCCTGTGTCCCAGATGTTAGACTGTTATACAGTGTCCCAGATATTAGAATGTTATACACTGTCCCCCAGATATTAGACTGTCATACAGTGTCCCACCAGATATCGCACTGTTATATAGCCCCCCAGATATTAGACTGTTATACAGTGCGCCCAGATATTAGACTGTTATACAGTGTCTCCCAGATATTAGGCTGTTATACAGCGTCCCAGATATTAGACTGTTATACAGTGTCCCCCAGACATTAGACTGTTATACAGTGTCCCCAGATATTAGACTGTTATACAGTACCCCCAGATATTAGATTGGTATACAGTGTCCCCCAGATATTAGACTGTTATGCACTGTCCCCCAGATATTAGACTGTTATACAGTGCCCCCAGATATTAGACTGTTATACACTGTCCCAGATATTAGACTGTTAAAATGTGTCCCAGATATTAAACTGTTATACAGTGTCCCCAGATATTAGACTGTTATACAGTGTCCCAGATATTAGACTGTTATACACTGTCCCCCAGATATTAGACTGTTATACAGTGCGCCCAGATATTAGACTGTTATACAGTGTCCCTGATATTAGACTGTTATACAGTGTCCCCCAGCTATTAGACTGTTATACAGCATCCCAGATGTTAGACTGTTATACAGTGTCCCTGATATTAGACTGTTATACAGTGTCCCCAGATATTAGACTGTTATACAGTGTCCCAGATATTAGACTGTTATACAGTGTCCCCCAGATATTAGACTGTTATACAGTGTCCCAGATATAAGACTGTTATACAGTGTCCCTGATATTAGACTGTTATACAGTGTCCCCCAGATATTAGACTGTTATACAGTGTCTCCAGATATTAGACTGTTATACAGTGTCCCCCAGATATTAGACTGTTAAAATGCGTCCCAGATATTAGACTGTTATACAGTGTCCCAGATATTAGACTGTTATACAGTACCCCCAGATATTAGACTGTTATACAGTGTCCCCAGATATTAGACTGTTATACACTGTCCCCAGATATTAGACTGTTATACAGTGCCCCCAGATATTAGACTGTTATACACTGTCCCCAGATATTAGACTGTTATACACTGTCCCCCAGATATTAGACTGTTATACAGTGCCCCAGATATTAGACTGTTATACAGTGTCCCAGATATTAGACTGTTATACAGTGTCCCCCAGATATTAGACTGTTATACAGTGTCCCAGATATTAGACTGTTATACAGTGTCCCCCAGATATTAGACTGTTATACAGTGTCCCCCAGATATTAGACTGTTATACAGTGTCCCAGATATTAGACTGTTATACAGTGCCCCAGATATTAGACTGTTATACAGTGTCCCCCAGATATTAGACTGTTATACAGTGTCCCCAGATATTAGACTGTTATACAGTCCCCCCAGATATTAGACTGTTATACAGTGTCCCAGATATTAGACTGTTATACAGTGCCCCCAGATATTAGACTGTTATACACTGTCCCCCAGATATTAGACTGTTATACAGTGCCCCCAGATATTAGACTGTTATACAGTGTCCCAGATATTAGACTGTTATACAGTGCCCCCAGATATTAGACTGTTATACAGTGTCCCCCAGATATTAGACTGTTATACACTGTCCCCAGATATTAGACTGTTATACAGTGTCCCAGATATTAGACTGTTATACAGTGTCCCCAGATATTAGACTGTTATACAGTGTCCCCAGATATTAGACTGTTATACAGCACCACAGATATTAGACTGTTATACAGTGTCCCCAGATATTAGACTGTTATACAGTGCCCCCAGATATTAGACTGTTATACAGTCCCCCAGATATTAGACTGTTATACAGTGTCCCCCAT
>NC_083438.1:22503106-22529837 GCF_020745735.1 Hemiscyllium ocellatum
ATATTAGACTGTTATACAGTGCCCCAAGATATTTGACTGTTATACAGTGTCCCCCAGATATTAGACTGTTATACAGTGTCCCAGATATTAGGCTGTTATACACTGTCCCCCAGATATTAGACTGTTATACAGTGTCTCAGATATTAGGCAGTTATATAGTGCCCCCAGATATTAGACTGTTATACAGTGTCCCAGATATTAGACTGTTATACAGTGCCCCCAGATATTAGACTGTTATACAGTGTCCCAGATATTAGACAGTTATACAGTGCCCCCAGATATTAGACGGTTATACAGTGTCCCCCAGATATTAGACTGTTATACACTGTCCCAGCTGTTAGATTTTTATACAGTGTCCCAGATATTAGACTGTTATACTGTGCCCTCAGATATTCGACTGTTATACTGTGTCCCCAGATATTAGACTGTTATACAGTGTCCCCAGATATTAGACTGTTATACAGCGTCCCAGATATTAGACTGTTATACAATGTCCCTGATATTAGACTGTTATACACTGTCCCCCAGATATTAGACTGTTATACAGTGCCCCAGATATTTGACTGTTATACAGTGTCCCCCAGATATTAGACTGTTATACACTGTTCCAGATATTAGACTGTTATACAGTGTCCCCAGATTTTAGACTATTATTCAATGCCCTCAAATATTAGACTGTTACACAGTGTCCCCCATATATTAGACTGTTATACACTGTCCCCAGATATTAGACTGTTATACACTGTCCCCCAGATATTAGACTGTTATACATTACCCCCAGATATTAGACTGTTATACAGTGTTCCAGATATTAGACTGTTATACAGTGTCCCCAGATATTAGACTGTTATACAGTGTCCCCCAGATATTAGACTGTTATATAGTGTCCCAGCTATTAGACTGTTATACAGTGTCCCCCAGATATTGGACTTTTATACAATGTCGTGTAAAAAATGAGGTCTGCAGATGCTGGAGATCACAGCTGCAAATGTGTTGCTGGTTAAAGCACAGCAGGCAGGCAGCATCTCAGGAATAGAGAATTCGACGTTTCGAGCATAAGCCCTTCATCAGGAATAAGAGAGAGAGCCAAGCAGGCTAAGATAAAAGGTAGGGAGGAGGGACTAGGGGGCGGGGCGATGGAGGTGGGATAGGTGGAAGGAGGTAGATGACCTGGGGGTGCAGTGAGAGAGGGACTTACTGAAATCCTTGTAGATGGAGGAAGAGAGCTTCTTCAAGGAAGGCATCCTTGTAAGAGGATTCGCAGTAGTTTAAAATCTTCGAGTAAAAAAATGAGGTCTGCAGATACTGGAGATCACAGCTGCAAATGTGTTGCTGGTTAAAGTTCGAGTAAAAAATGAGGTCTGCAGATGCTCGAAACGTCGAATACTCTATTCCTGAGATGCTGCCTGGCATGCTGTGCTTTACCAGCAACACATTTGCAGCTGTTATACACTGTCCCCCAGATATTAGACTGTTATACAGTGTCCCCAGATATTAGACTGTTATACAGTGTCCCCAGATATTAGACTGTTATACAGTTTCGCAGATATTAGACTGTTATACACGGTCCCAGCTATTAGACTGTTATACAGTGTCCCCCAGATATTAGACTGTTATACACTGTCCCCCAGATATTAGACTGTTAAACAGTGTCTCAGATATTGGACTGTTATACAGTGCCCCCCAGGTATTAGACTGTTATACAGTGTCCCCCAGATATTAGACTGTTATACAGTGTCCCGGACATTAGACTGTAATACAGTGTCTCAGATATTAGACTGTTATACAGGGTACCCAGATATTTGACTGTTGTACACTGTCCCCAGATATTAGACTGTTATACAGTGTCCCCCAGATATTAGACTGTTATACAGTGTCCCAGACATTAGACTGTAATACAGTGCCCCACAGATATTAGACTGTTATACACTGTCCCCCAGATATTAGACTGTTATATACAGTGTCCCAGATATTAGACTGTTATACACTGTCCCCCAGAAATTAGACTGTTATACAGTGTCCCCAGATATTAGACTATTATTCAATGCCCTCAAATATTAGACTGTTACACAGTGTCCACCATATATTAGACTGTTATACAGGGTCCCCCAGATATTTGACTGTTACACAGTGTCCCCCATATATTAGACTGTTATACACTGTCCCCCAGATATTAGACTGTTATGCAGTGTTCCAGATATTAGACTGTTATACAGTGTCCCCAGATATTAGATTGTTATACAGTGCCCCCCAGGTATTAGACTGTTATACAGTGCCCCCCAGATATTAGACTGTTATACACTGTCCCAGATATTAGACTGTTATACAGTGTCCCCCAGATATTAGACTGTTATACAGTGCCCCAGATATTTGACTGTTATACAGTGTCCCCCAGATATTAGACTGTCATACAGTGTCCCAGATATTAGACTGTTATACACTGTACCCCAGATATTAGGCTGTGATACAGTGTCCGAGATATTAGACTGTTATACAGTGTCCCACAGATGTTAGACTGTTATACACTGTGCCCCAGATATTAGACTGTTATACAGTGTCCCAGATATTAGACTGTTATACAGTGTCCCCCAGATATTAGACTGTTACACACTCTCCCAAAGATATTAGACTGTTATACAGTGTCCCAGACATTACACTGTTGTACACTGTACCCCAGATATTAGACTGTTATACAGTGTCCCAGATATTAGACTGTTATAAAGTGCCCCCCAGATATTAGACTGTTATACAGTGTCCCAGATATTAGATTGTTATACAGTGTCTCCCAGATATTAGACTGTTATACAGTGTCCCAGCTATTAGACTGTTATACACTGTACCCCAGATTTTAGACTGTTATACAGTGTCCCCAGATATTAGACTGTTATACCGTGTCTCCCAGATATTAGACTGTAATACAGTGCCCCCAGATATTATACTGTTATACACTGTCCCCCAGATATTAGACTGTTATACATTACCCCCAGATATTAGACTGTTATACACTGTCCCAGATATTAGACTGTTATACAGTGTCCCCCAGATATTAGACTGTTATACACTGTCCCCCAGATATTAGACTGTTATACACTGTCCCAGATATTAGACTGTTATACAGTGTCCCCCAGATATTAGACTGTTATACAGTGCCCCAGATATTTGACTGTTATACAGTGTCCCCCAGATATTAGACTGTTATACACTGTTCCAGATATTGGACTGTTATACAGTGTCCCCAGATATTAGACTATTATTCAATGCCCTCAAATATTAGACTGTTACACAGTGTCCCCCATATATTAGACTGTTTTACAGGGTCCCCTGATATTAGACTGTTATACACTGTCGCCCAGATATTAGACTGTTATACATTACCCCCAGATATTAGACTGTTATACAGTGTTCCAGATATTAGACTGTTATACAGTGTACCCAGATATTAGACAGTGAGACAGTGTCCCAGATATTAGACTGTTATACACTGTCCCAGCTATTAGACTGTTATACAGTGTCCCCCAGATATTAGACTGTTATACAGTGTCCCAGATATTGGACTGTTATACAGTGCCCCCCAGCTATTAGACTGTTATACAGTGTCCCCCAGATATTAGACTGTTATACACTGTCCCAGATATTAGACTGTTATACAGTGTCCCCCAGATATTAGACTGTTATACAGTGCCCTCCAGATATTAGACTGTTATACAGTGTCCCCCAGATATTAGACAGTCATACAGTGTCCCAGATATTAGACTGTTATACACTGTACCCCAGATATTAGACTGTTATACAGTGTCTGAGATATTAGACTGTTATACAGTGTCCCACAGATGTTAGACTGTTATACAGTACCCCCACATATTAGACTGTTATACAGTGTCCCCAGATATTAGACTGTTGTACAGTGCCCCCAGGTGTTAGAATGTTATACAGTGTCTCAGCTATGAGACTGTAATACAGTACCCCCAGATATTAGACTTTTATACAGTGTACGCAGATATTAGAGTGTTATACAGTGCCGCAAGGTGTTAGAATGTTATACAGTGTCCCCAGATATTAGACTGTTATACAGTGTCCCCACATATTAGACTTTTACACAGTTTCCCCCATAATTAGACTGTTATACAGTGTCCCAGATATTAGACTGTTATACAGTTTCCCAGAAATTTGATTGTTATACAGTCCCGCAGATATTAGACTGTTATACAGTACCCCCAGATATTTGACTGTCATACATTGCCCCCAGATATTAGACTGTCATACAGTGTCCCAGATATTAGACTGTTACACAGTGTCCCCAGATATTAGACTGTTATACAGTGCCTCCAGATATTAGACTGTTCTACAGTACTCCCAGATATTAGACTGTTATACAGTGTCCCAGATATTTGACTGTTATGCACTGTCCCCCAGATATTAGACTGTTATACAGTGTCCCAGATATTAGACTGTTATATAGTGTCCGAGATATTAGACTGTTATACAGTGTCCCACAGATGTTAGACTGTTCTTAAGTGCCCCCAGATATTAGACTGTTATACAGTGTCCCAGATATTAGAATGTTATACAGTGTCCGAGATATTAGACTGTTATACAGTGTCCCACAGATGTTAGACTGTTATACAGCGTCCCAGATATTAGACTGTTATACAGTGTCCCTGATATTAGACTGTTATACACTGTCCCCCAGATATTAGACTGTTATACAGTGCCCCAGATATTTGACTGTTATACAGTGTCCCCCAGATATTAGACTGTTATACACTGTTCCAGATATTAGACTGTTATACAGTGTCCCCAGATTTTAGACTATTATTCAATGCCCTCAAATATTAGACTGTTACACAGTGTCCCCCATATATTAGACTGTTATGCAGTGTTCCAGATATTAGACTGTTATACAGTGTCCCCAGATATTAGACTGTTATACAGTGCCCCCCAGGTATTAGACTGTTATACAGTGCCCCCCAGATATTAGACTGTTATACACTGTCCCAGATATTAGACTGTTATACAGTGTCCCCCAGATATTAGACTGTTATACAGTGCCCCAGATATTTGACTGTTATACAGTGTCCCCCAGATATTAGACTGTCATACAGTGTCCCAGATATTAGACTGTTATACACTGTACCCCAGATATTAGGCTGTAATACAGTGTCCGAGATATTAGACTGTTATACAGTGTCCCACAGATGTTAGACTGTTATACACTGTGCCCCAGATATTAGACTGTTATACAGTGTCCCAGATATTAGACTGTTATACAGTGTCCCCCAGATATTAGACTGTTACACACTCTCCCAAAGATATTAGACTGTTATACAGTGTCCCAGACATTACACTGTTGTACACAGTACCCCAGATATTAGACTGTTATACAGTGTCCCAGATATTAGACTGTTATAAAGTGCCCCCCAGATATTAGACTGTTATACAGTGTCCCAGATATTAGATTGTTATACAGTGTCTCCCAGATATTAGACTGTTATACAGTGTCCCAGATATTAGACTGTTATACACTGTACCCCAGATTTTAGACTGTTATACAGTGTCCCCAGATATTAGACTGTTATACCGTGTCTCCCAGATATTAGACTGTAATACAGTGCCCCACAGATATTATACTGTTATACACTGTCCCCCAGATATTAGACTGTTATACATTACCCCCAGATATTAGACTGTTATACACTGTCCCAGCTATTAGACTGTTATACAGTGTCCCCCAGATATTAGACTGTTATACACTGTCCCCCAGATATTAGACTGTTATACAGTGTCCCAGATATTAGACTGTTATACAGTGTCCCCCAGATATTAGACTGTTATACACTGTCCCAGATATTAGACTGTTATACAGTGTCCCCCAGATATTAGACTGTTATACAGTGCCCCAGATATTTGACTGTTATACAGTGTCCCCCAGATATTAGACTGTTATACACTGTTCCAGATATTGGACTGTTATACAGTGTCCCCAGATATTAGACTATTATTCAATGCCCTCAAATATTAGACTGTTACACAGTGTCCCCCATATATTAGACTGTTTTACAGGGTCCCCTGATATTAGACTGTTATACACTGTCGCCCAGATATTAGACTGTTATACATTACCCCCAGATATTAGACTGTTATACAGTGTCCGAGATATTAGACTGTTATACAGTGTACCCAGATATTAGACAGTGAGACAGTGTCCCAGATATTAGACTGTTATACACTGTCCCAGCTATTAGACTGTTATACAGTGTCCCCCAGATATTAGACTGTTATACAGTGTCTCCAGATATTGGACTGTTATACAGTGCCCCCCAGGTATTAGACTGTTATACAGTGTCCCCCAGATATTAGACTGTTATACACTGTCCCAGATATTAGATTGTTATACAGTGTCCCCCAGATATTAGACTGTTATACAGTGCCCCAGATATTTGACTGTTATACAGTGTCCCCCAGATATTAGACTGTTATACAGTGTCTGAGATATTAGACTGTTATACAGTGTCCCCCAGATATTAGACTGTTATACACTGTCCCAGATATTAGACTGTTATACAGTGTCCCCCAGATATTAGACTGTTATACAGTGTCCCAGATATTAGACTGTTATACACTGTACCCCAGATATTAGACTGTTATACAGTGTCTGAGATATTAGACTGTTATACAGTGTCCCACAGATGTTAGACTGTTATACACTGTCCCCCAGATATTAGACTGTTATACAGTGTCCCAGATATTAGACTGTTATACAGTGTCCCACAGATGTTAGACTGTTATACACTGTACCCCAGATATTAGACTGTTATACAGTACTCCCAGATATTAGACTGTTATACAGTGTCCCACAGATGTTAGACTGTTATACACTGTCCCACAGATATTAGACATGTTATACAGTGTCCCAGATATTAGACTGTTATACAGTGCCCCCCAGATATTAGACTGTTATACACTCTCCCAAAGATATTGGACTGTTATACACTGTCCCCCAGATATTAGACTGTTATACAGTGCCCCCAGATATTAGACAGTTATACAGTGCCCCCAGATATTAGACGGTTATACAGTGTCCCCCAGATATTAGACTGTTATACACTGTCCCAGCTGTTAGATTTTTATACAGTGTCCCAGATATTAGACTGTTATACAGTGTCCCAGATATTAGACTGTTATACAGTGTCCCCCAGATATTAGACTGTTACAAAGTGCCCCCCAGATATTAGACTGTTATACTGTGTCCCCAGATATTAGACTGTTATACAGTGCACCCAGATGTTAGAATGTTATACAGTGTCCCCACGTATTAGACTGTAATACAGTGTCCCCCAGACATTAGACTGTTATACAGTGTCCCCAGATATTAGACTGTTAAACATTGTCCCAGATATTAGACTGTTATACAGTTTCCCAGATATTAGACTGTTATACAGTACCCCCAGATATTAGACTGTTATACAGTGCCCCCAGATGTTAGAATGTTATACAGTGTCCCAGATATTAGACTGTTATACAGTGTCTCAGCTATTAGACGGTAATACAGTACCCCCAGATATTAGACTGTTATACAGTGTGCGCAGATATTAGACAGTGAGACAGTGTCCCAGATATTAGACTGTTATACACTGTCCCAGCTATTAGACTGTTATACAGTGTCCCCCAGATATTAGACTGTTATACAGTGTCCCAGATATTGGACTGTTATACAGTGCCCCCCAGGTATTAGACTGTTATACAGTGTCCCCCAGATATTAGACTGTTATACACTGTCCCAGATATTAGATTGTTATACAGTGTCCCCCAGATATTAGACTGTTATACAGTGCCCCAAAATATTTGACTGTTATACAGTGTCCCCCAGATATTAGACTGTTATACAGTGTCTGAGATATTAGACTGTTATACAGTGTCCCCCAGATATTAGACTGTTATACACTGTCCCAGATATTAGACTGTTATACAGTGTCCCCCAGATATTAGACTGTTATACAGTGTCCCAGATATTAGACTGTTATACACTGTCCCCCAGATATTA
Source organism: Hemiscyllium ocellatum (assembly GCF_020745735.1). Lineage (NCBI taxonomy): Eukaryota > Metazoa > Chordata > Chondrichthyes > Orectolobiformes > Hemiscylliidae > Hemiscyllium > Hemiscyllium ocellatum. The sequence continues at coordinate 22,511,148 of NC_083438.1, forward strand.
GACTGTTATACAGTGTCTGAGATATTAGACTGTTATACAGTGTCCCACAGATGTTAGACTGTTATACACTGTCCCCCAGATATTAGACTGTTATACAGTGTCCCAGATATTAGACTGTTATACAGTGTCCCACAGATGTTAGACTGTTATACACTGTACCCCAGATATTAGACTGTTATACAGTACTCCCAGATATTAGACTGTTATACAGTGTCCCACAGATGTTAGACTGTTATACACTGTCCCACAGATATTAGACATGTTATACAGTGTCCCAGATATTAGACTGTTATACAGTGCCCCCCAGATATTAGACTGTTATACAGTGTCCCAGATATTAGACTGTTATACACTCTCCCAAAGATATTGGACTGTTATACACTGTCCCCCAGATATTAGACTGTTATAAAGTGCCCCCCAGATATTAGACGGTTATACAGTGTCCCAGATATTAGACTGTTATACACTCTCCCAAAGATATTAGACTGTTATACAGTGTCCCAGATATTAGACAGTTATACACTGTACCCCAGATATTAGACTGTTATACAGTGTCCCACAGATGTTAGACTGTAATACACTGTCCCACAGATGTTAGACTGTTATACACTGTCCCCCAGATATTAGACTGTTATACAGTGTCCCAGATGTTAGATTGTTATACAGTGTCTCCCAGATATTAGACTGTTATACACTGTACCCCAGATATTAGACTTTTATACAGTGTCCCAGATATTAGACTGTAATACAGTGCCCCACAGATATTATACTGTCATACACTGTCCCCCAGATATTAGACTGTTATACATTACCCCCAGATATTAGACTGTTATACACTGTCCCAGCTATTAGATTGTTATACAGTGTCCCCCAGATATTAGACTGTTATACACTGTCCCCCAGATATTAGACTGTTATACAGTGTCCCAGATATTGGACTGTTATACACTGTCCCCCTGATATTAGACTGTTATACAGCCCACCGGATATTAGACTGTTATACAGCATCCCAGATATTAGACTGTTATACACTGTCCCCCAGATATTAGACTGTTATACAGTGTCCCCAGCTATTAGACTGTTATACACTGTCCCCCAGATATTAGACTGTTATACAGTGTACCCCAGATATTTGACTGTTATACAGTGTCCCAGATATTAGACAGTTATACACTGTACCCCAGATATTAGACTGTTATACAGTGTCCCACAGATGTTAGACTGTAATACACTGTCCCACAGATGTTAGACTGTTATACACTGTCCCCCAGATATTAGACTGTTATACAGTGTCCCAGATGTTAGATTGTTATACAGTGTCTCCCAGATATTAGACTGTTATACACTGTACCCCAGATATTAGACTTTTATACAGTGTCCCAGATATTAGACTGTAATACAGTGCCCCACAGATATTATACTGTCATACACTGTCCCCCAGATATTAGACTGTTATACATTACCCCCAGATATTAGACTGTTATACACTGTCCCAGCTATTAGATTGTTATACAGTGTCCCCCAGATATTAGACTGTTATACACTGTCCCCCAGATATTACTGTTATACAGTGTCCCAGATATTGGACTGTTATACACTGTCCCAGATATTAGACTGTTATACAGTGCCCCCAGATATTAGACTGTTATACAGTGTCCCAGATATTAGACTGTTATACACTGTCCCCCAGATATTAGACTGTTATACACTGTCCCCCAGATATTAGACTGTTATACAGTGCCCCCAGATATTAGACTGTTATACACTGTCCCCCAGATATTAGACTGTTATACAGTGTACCCCAGATTTTAGACTGTTATGCAGTGTCCCCAGATATTAAACTGTTATACATTGTACCCCAGATATTAGACTTTTATACAGTGTCCCAGATATTAGACTGTAATACAGTGCCCCACAGATATTATACTGTTATACACTGTCCCCCAGATATTAGACTGTTATTCAGTGTCCCCCAGATATTAGACTGTTACACAGTGCCCCAGATATTAGACTGTTATACAGTGTCCCAGATATTGGACTGTTATACAGTGTCCCCAGATATTAGACTGTTATACACTGTCCCAGATATTAGACTGTTATACAGTGCCCCCAGATATTAGACTGTTATGCAGTGTTCCAGATATTAGACTGTTATACACTGTCCCCCAGATATTAGACTGTTATACAGGGTCCCCAGATATTAGACTGTTATACACTGTCCCCCAGATATTAGACTGTTATACATTTCCCCCAGATTTTAGACTGTTATACAGTGTTCCAGATATTAGACTGTTATACAGGATCCCCAGATATTAGACTGTTATACGCTGTCCCCCAGATATTTGACTGTTACACAGTGTCCCCCATATATTAGACTGTTATACAGGATCCCCAGATATTAGACTGTTATACACTGTCCCCCAGATATTAGACTGTTAGACAGTGTCCCCAGATATTAGACTGTTAGACAGTGTCCAGATATTAGACTGTTATACACTGTCCCAGATATTAGACTGTTATACAGTTTCCCCCAGCTATTAGACTGTTATACACTGTCCCCCAGATATTAGACTGTTTTACATTGTCCCAGATATTGGACTGTTATACATTGCCCCCCAGGTATTAGACTGTTATACAGTGTCCCCCAGATATTAGACTGTTATACAGTGTCCCAGATATTAGACTGTTATACAGTGTCCCCCAGATATTAGACTGTTATTCAGTGTCCCAGATATTAGACTGTTATACAGTGTCCCAAAGATATTAGACTGTTATACAGTGCCCCAGATATTTGACTGTTATACAGTGTCCCCCAGATATTAGACTGTCATACAGTGTCCCAGATATTAGACAGTTATACACTGTACCCCAGATATTAGACTGTTATACAGTGTCCCACAGATGTTAGACTGTAATACACTGTCCCACAGATGTTAGACTGTTATAAACTGTCCCCCAGATATTAGACTGTTATACAGTGTCCCAGATATTAGATTGTTATACAGTGTCTCCCAGATATTAGACTGTTATACACTGTACCCCAGATATTAGACTTTTATACAGTGTCCCAAATATTAGACTGTAATACAGTGCCCCACAGATATTATACTGTCATACACTGTCCCCCAGATATTAGACTGTTATACATTACCCCCAGATATTAGACTGTTATACACTGTCAGCCAGATATTAGAGTGTTATACAGTGTCCCCCAGATATTAGACTGTTATACACTGTCCCCCAGATATTAGACTGTTATACAGTGTCCCAGATATTGGACTGTTATACACTGTCCCCCTGATATTAGACTGTTATACAGCCCCCCGGATATTAGACTGTTATACAGTGTCCCAGATATTGGACTGTTATACACTGTCCCCCAGATATTAGACTGTTATACAGTGTCCCAGATATTAGACTGTTATACAGTGTCCCCAGATATTAGACTGTTATACACTGTACCCCAGATTTTAGACTGTTATACAGTGTCCCCAGATATTAGACTGTTATACCGTGTCTCCCAGATATTAGACTGTTATACACTGTACCCCAGATATTAGACTTTTATACAGTGTCCCAGATATTAGACTGTAATACAGTGCCCCACAGATATTATACTGTTATACACTGTCCCCCAGATATTAGACTGTTATACAGTGTCCCCAGATATTTGACTGTTATACAGTGTACCCCAGATATTAGACTGTTATGCAGTGTCCCCAGATATTAGACTGTTATACATTGTGTCCCAGATATTAGACTGTAATACAGTGCCCCACAGATATTATACTGTTATACACTGTCCCCCAGATATTAGACTGTTATACAGTGTCCTCCAGATATTAGACTGTTACACAGTGCCCCAGATATTAGACTGTTATACAGTGTCCCAGATATTGGACTGTTATACACTGTCCCAGGTATTAGACTGTTATACAGTGCCCCCAGATATTAGACTGTTATGCAGTGTTCCAGATATTAGACTGTTATACACTGTCCCCCAGATATTAGACTGTTATACAGGGTCCCCAGATATTAGACTGTTATACACTGTCCCCCAGATATTAGACTGTTATACATTTCCCCCAGATATTAGACTGTTATACAGTGTCCCAGATATTAGACTGTTATACAGTGTCCCCAGATATTAGACTGTTATACACTGTCCCCCAGATATTAGACTGTTATACAGTGTCCCAGATATTAGACTGTTATACACTCTCCCAAAGATATTAGACTGTTATGCAGTGTCCCAGACATTAGACTGTTATACACTGTCCCCCCGATATTAGACTGTTATACAGTGTCCCAGATATTAGATTGTTATACAGTGTCTCCCAGATATTAGACTGTTATACACTCTCCCAAAGATATTAGACTGTTATGCAGTGTCCCAGACATTAGACTGTTATACACTGTCCCCCCGATATTAGACTGTTATACAGTGTCCCAGATATTAGATTGTTATACAGTGTCTCCCAGATATTAGACTGTTCTAAAGTGTCCCAGCTATTAGACTGTTATACACTTTACCCCAGATTTTAGACTGTTATACAGTGTCCCCAGATATTAGACTGTTATATCGTGTCTCCCAGATATTAGACTGTTATACAGTATCCCAGTTATTAGACTGTTATACACTGTACCCCAGATATTAGACTGTTATACAGTGTCCCCAGATATTAGACTGTTTTACAGGGTCCCCAGATATTAGACTGTTATACTGTGCCCCCAGATATTAGACTGTTATACAGTGTCCCCCACATATTAGATTGTTATACACTGTCCCCCAGATATTAGACTGTTATACAGTGTCCCAGATATTAGACTGTTATACTGTGCCCCCAGATATTAGACTGTTATACAGTGTCCCAGCTATTAGACTGTTATACAGTGCCCCCAGATAGTCGACTGTTATACACTGTCCCAGATATTAGACTGTCATACAGTGTCCCAGATATTAGACTGTTATACTGTGCCCCCAGATATTAGACTGTTATCCAGTGTCCCCTAGATATTAGACTGTCATACAGTGTCCCAGATATTAGACTGTTATACATTACCCACAGATATTAGACTGTTATTCAGTGTCCGCAGATATAAGACTGTTATACAGTGTCCCCCAGATATTAGACTGTTATACAGTGTCCCAGATATTTGACTGTAATACAGTGCCCCCCGGATATTAGACTGTTATACAGTGTCCCAGATATTAGACTGTTATACAGTGTCCCCAGATATTAGACTGTTATACAGCCCCCCAGATATTAAACTGTTATACACTGTACCCCAGTTATTAGACTGTTATACAGTGTCCCAGATATTTGCTTGTAATACAGTGTCCCCCAGATATTAGACTGTTGTACAGTGTCCCCAGATATTAGACTATTATTCAATGCCCCAAATATTAGACTGTTATACAGTGTCCCCAGATATTAGACTGTTCGACAGTGTCCCAGCTATTAGACTGTTATACAGTGCCCCCCTGACATTAGACTGTTATACAGTGTTCCCAGATATTAGACTGTTATACACTGTCCCAAATATGTGTGGGAGGGTGGGGAGGGAGGGAGAGTGGACTGTGCGGGTGGGAGAGTGGGATGTGAGAGAGGGCTGTGTGGGAGGGTGGGGAGGGAAGGAGAGAGGGCTGTGTGGGAGGGAGGGAGTGAGAGGGGACTGTGCGGGTGGGAGAGTGGGATGGAGAGAGTCCTGTGTGGGAGGGGAGGGGAGGGAGTGAGAGCTGAAAGCCATCGCTGCGGCCAGGGGAGGAAGGGGGGGTGTTTTGTTGGAGCAGTGGGCGTCCCCTATGCAGAGTCTGTGCATGAGGCGATTCGGTCAGTAACCCATCCTGACCCTCCCTGCTGAGAGACCAGAAACTGGCACAACACGTGCTAGTTTATGACTTCATTCAATGCGGTCGTGATGCTTTGGGACATAAATCTTCATAAAGTCAGGCGAGTGATTAATGGGGGGGTGGAGAGCTGCAGTTCTAGACCTCTCCCATTACAGGATAATGGGAAGATAGAATACCCTTGTCTCCTCCACTAGACCCATGTCATTTGTTCCACTTTGCACTCCATTTAGTCTGGAGAGTACAAGCCACTCCATCAAAAATATTTTCAGAGTTAATTTCCTTCCTTAATCTGCTTGATTCTTATTTGGTATCGAGTGGCAGCATTGATTTTTTTGGTGTCTAAATTAAATAATCCTGCTTTCATGCATGGCTTGCTAACAGACTAGACGCCTTTGCTCAACATCACGAGCGAGGAGGAGGGAGGGAGTGTGTGGGGGGGAACAGAGAAAATGCTAAAAAGTGACAAATTGCTCATGTGTGTCACAAATTCCTTTCAGATTTAAAGGCGTGTGCAGCCGATCGTCAGATCCATCCAGCCTCATTTTGTTTGCCATTTTTCTTCAGGGTCCTTAGCGGATTTTGTTTGCTCTGGATGGACTCACAGACACACACACACACACAGACACACAGAGAGACACAGACACACACACACAGAGACACACACAGACACAGAGACACAGACACACACACACACACACACAGAGACAGACACACACACACAGAGACACACACACACACAGAGACAGACACACACACACACACACAGAGACACAGACACACACACAGAGACACACAGAGACACACACACACACACACAGAAACAGACTCACAGACACACACACACACACACAGACACACACAGACACAGACTCACAGACACACACACACACAGACACAAAGAGAGACACAGACACACACACAGACACACACAGACTCTCATACACACACAGACACAGACACACACAGACACAGACACACACACACCCCACACACACAGACACACTGACACACATACACACACACAGACACACACACACAGACACACACACAGACACACACACACACATACAGACACACACACTCCACACACACAGACACACTGACACACATACACACACACACACAGACACACACACACAGACACAGACACACACACATACAGACACACACACCCCACACACACAGACACACTGACACACATACACACACACACAGACACACACATACACACGTACAGACACACACACACCCCACACACACAGGCACACTAACACACATACACACACACAGACACACACACACACAGACATACACGCACACACATACAGTCACACACACAGATACAGACACACACACATATAGACAAACACCCCCACACACACACACACATACAAACACAAACACACAGACACACATACCCCACACACAGACACACACACCCCACACACACACACACGCCCCCCCACCCACCTCATACACACACACACCCCACACACCGAACCCCCCCACACACACACCCCACACACACACCCCTCACACACACCCCACACACATACCCACACACACACCAACACACACACACACCCACACACACCCGCACACACATCCCACACACACACACACCCAACACGTACACACACACCCACACATACACACCCACACATACACACCCACACACACAAACCCCCCACACACAATACACACATGCACACCCACACACACCCACATACACACACCCCACACACACACCCACACACACTCACACACATACACACACCCCAAACACAGACACACATCCACACCCACACATACAACCCACACACACACCCTCCACACACACGCACAAACACCCCACACACACACCTACACACACGTGCACACACACAGACATACACGCACAGACACACACACACAGACACACATACAGAGAGACGCAGGCACACACACAGACACAGGCACACACACAGGCACCCCCAGGCACAGATGCATACACACACAGACACTCACACACACTCAGACACAGGCACACAAACATTCAGACATAGGCACACACACACACACACACACACACACACAGGCACAGACACAGATAGAGGCACACACACAAGCATACAGGCACAGGCACAGGCACACACAGGCGCACACACAGACACTCACAGGCACACAGACACACATACACACAGAAAGATACAGACACAGACGCAGATACGCACACACACAGATACACACAGACACATACAGACACATACACACAGGTACACAGACACACACACTCAAACACACAGAAACATACAGACACACACAGATGGACACACGCACAGATAGACACACGTACACACAAGCTCACACAGACAGACACACACACACAGTCACATAGCACACACAGACACATACACACACACACACACACATGTACACCAGCACATAGGCACACACACCCACACAGACACACAGACGCACTCACACAGATGCACGCGCACACACCCGCACAGACATACACAAACAGACACACATACTCACACACACACACACAGACACACACACACACTCAGATACATACATTCAGATAGACGCACACAGACACACAGACACAGATACACACACTTACACAGACATATACAGTCAGGCACGCACGCACGGACAGACACACACACACACACACTCACGCAGGCACACACACACTCACAGACTTATACACTTACATATGCACTCGTACACACATACACACATCCAGACATACACACACACACTCAAATGTACCTCTCTCTCACACACAAACACAGACGTACAGACAGGCAGATATACAGACACACCAAATACACTCTCATATGCAATCACAAATGCTGAGACACAGACATACACAACACACACACACACACACAAAGACACACACACTCAGACACTCACATACTCAGACATGCCCACACACCAACGCATAGTCAGACACACACACACACACTCAGAAACATAAACATGCACACAGATACACATATACAGACATGCACACATACCACATACACACACAACCACACACACACATGCACACAAAAAGATGTGCACACACGAATGCATACACATTCAGACACACACGCATCGGTACACATGCACACGTGTAGACACACGCGTACACAGGCATACAAACACACACACAGACATGCACACATACCAATGCACACATACATACACACACACCAACACACACACATGCAGACACATACATAGGCACACACAGACACAGATGTACATTCGCACACACATACACATACATGCACAGTCAACCAGGTGTATTTTCACACACAAACAAGTGTACTTTCACACACGCATAAAGAAAAAAGGTATACATTTACACGCATAACGCATACACAAACAGGTATATATTTACACACACAAACGCATACACATAAACATGAAAACAGGTATATATTTATGCATTCATGCATGTATACACACAGGTATATATTCACAAACACAAAAGCAGGTATATATTTTTACACATGCAAAGGTATATATTTACACACACAAATAGAGGTATGTTTATACACATATAAACAGATATATTTACATAGATGCACAGATATATATTCACACACACACACACACAAACAGTTATCTGTTTACACACCACATACAAACAACAAATATATACAAACACACCCACACAACTAAATATTTACGCACACTAACTGGTGTACGCTTGCTCTCTCACACACACACACACACACACACACACACACACACACACACACACACACACTAATAGGTGTACATTTACTCGCACATACACACAAACAGGTGTACGTTTTCACGCACATACCAACACAAATATACATTTACACACACAAACAGGTGGCCATTTATATACACATGCACACACTCAAACAGGCAGATATTTACACACACACACACACACACACACAGGTATAAATGTACACACACAAACAGGTGTATGTTCAAACACATGAAAACAGATTATAACTGTGCGCACACACACAAACAGCTATCTATTATGTTCACGCACACATACATGCACACACGCACACAAAAAGGTACACACGCACACTAGGGGGTGTATATTGACACAGACACACATACATATATATAATATATATACACAATATGTACACACACTCTGGTATATATTCACACACACAAAAATATATATTCACCAATGGCACATAAACAGCTATATATTTACACACACACATATATACCCACACAGACAGGTATATATTCACATACATACAAACAGGTACATCATATTCACGCATACATACACAGGTATATATTTGCACACACATACAGGGGTATGTTCACATACCACATACACACACACACACACACAAACCATTATATATTTAATCACACAGAGATGCATATATGCACTAACAGGTATATACGCACACACGGGTATATGTTTACATGCACACAAAAACAGGTATATATTCACACCTAGGTATACAGTCTCACACACACACACACACACACAAGCAGGAATATATTTACACACAGGTATACATTCACACACACACACAGACAATATACACACATGATCACACACATACATGCGCACACACCCTCAAACAGGTATATATTTACACACACATACAAACAACATATATATTCACACAGCCATAGACGCAAACAGGTGTATATTCACATGCACACACACGTATGCACACAAGGAGGTGTATATTCATACACACAGATATATACAGTCACAAACACATGCAAACAGGTATATATTCACACACACCTATGTAGGAACATATTTTCACAGAGACATATGCACACAAACAGGTGCATATACACACTCAAACACATATATTCACACTCACATATGTACAATCAGGTATATATTCATGCACACACATATGTACAAATTCAAGCAGAAGGTGTATATTCATGCATGTGCGCACACAAACACATGCACACATGCAAACACAGGCAGACAGTATCTATTTACACACAGACCCACAGGTATATATTCACACATATATAGACACACACATAAACAGGTGTATATACACATGCACGCACCCACACACACACTAGTATATAGTCACACACAGATATATATATTCACATGTGCATGAATAGGTACATATCTACAAACACACAAAGAGATGTATATTCACACACATATACACAATCAAACACGTGTACATTTACAAACACGCACATTTGCAATCAGGTACATATTTACACACACACATATATACAAACAGGTATATATTCACACTCACCCACACAAGCACACAAGTAGGTATATATTCACACACATACACACACTCTCAGACACACATACACACACACACAGAGACACATACACACACAGGCACATGCACACAGACACAGAGAGGCATACACACACACACACAGGCACGAGCACACAGACACAGAGACACAGACATAGACATGCAAACCACACACACACGTCCATATACACACACGCACAGACACTTACACACGCACACACATACAAACACGCCCATATTCACACAGACACAAACAGGTATGTATAGTTATGGACCAGACCGAACTCCCACAAACTATATGAAGAAGAAAACACTAGCCTGTACCCTATCTTTTTGCTTATTTAAAGGTAAGTGTAAGACATTGCAGTCCAGATGCAATTCAATTGGTCAGACTAATTGATTTTAAGTGAAACACATTTTATTTCGACTCTGCAATCAAAAGGCAGACAAAATAAAAATAGAAGGTTTGTCTTAACTGTAACTCTACAAAAATATTTAACAAAATTGTCCCATAGTGTCCAGGGATGTGCAGGTTAGGGTGGATTGGCCATGCTAAATTGTCCCATAGTGTCCAGGGATGTGCAAGTTAGGGTGGATTGGCCATGCTAAATTGTCCCATAGTGCCCAGGGATGTGCAGGTTAGGGTGGATTGGCCATGCTAAATTGTCCCATAGTGTCCAGGGATGTGCAAGTTAGGGTGGATTGGCCATGCTAAATTGTCCCATAGTGCCCAGGGATGTGCAGGTTAGGGTGGATTGGCCATGCTAAATTGTCCCATAGTGCCCAGGGATGTGTAGGTTAGTGTGGATTGGCCATGCTAAATTGTCCCATAGTGTCCAGGGATGTGCAGGTTAGGGTGGATTGGCCGTGCTAAATTGTCCCATAGTGTCCAGGGATGTGCAGGTTAGGGTGGATTGGCCATGCTAAATTGTCTCATAGTGCCCAGGGATGTGCAGGTTCGGGTGGATTGGCCGTGCTAAATTGTCCCATAGTGCCCAGGGATGTGCAGGTTAGGGTGGATTGGCCATGCTAAATTGTCCCATAGTGCTCAGGGATGTGCAGGTTAGGGTGGATTGGCCGTGCTAAATTGTCCCATAGTGCCCAGGAATGTGCAGGTTAGGGTGGATTGGCCGTGCTAAATTGTCCATAGTGCCCAGGGATGTGCAGGTTAGGGTGGATTGGCCATGCTAAATTGTCCCATAGTGCCCAGGGATGTGCAGGTTAGGGTGGATTGGCTGTGCTAAATTGTCCCATAGTGCCCAGGAATGTGCAGGTTAGGGTGGATTGGCCATGCTAAATTGTCCCATAGTGCCCAGGGATGTGCAGGTTAGGGTGGATTGGCCATGCTAAATTGTCCCATAGTGTTCAGGGAAGTGCAGGTTAGGGTGGATTGGCTATGCTAAATTGTCCCATAGTGCTCAGGGATGTGCAGGTTAGGGTGGATTGGCCGTGCTAAATTGTCCCATAGTGCTCAGGGATGCGCAGGTTAGGGTGGATTGGCCATGCTAAATTGTCCCATAGTGTTCAGGGAAGTGTAGGTTATGGTGGATAGGCCGTGCTAAATTGTCCCATAGTGCTCAGGGATGTGCAGGTTAGGGTGGATTGGCCATGCTAAATTGTCCCATAGTGCCCAGGGATGTGCAGGTTAGGGTGAATTGGCCATGCTAAATTGTCCCATAGTGCCCAGGGATGCAGGTTAGGGTGGATTAGCCATGCTAAATTGTCCCATAGTGCCCAGGGATGTGCAGGTTAGGGTGGATTAGCCGTGCTAAATTGTCCCATAGTGCCCAGGGATGTGCAGTTTAGGGTGAATTGGCCATGCTACATTGTCCCATAGTGTCCAGGGATGTGCAGGTAAGGGTGTATTAGCCGTGCTAAATTGTCCCATAGTGCCCAGGGATGTGCAGTTTAGGGTGAATTGGCCATGCTAAATTGTCCCATAGTGTCCAGGGATGTGCAGGTAAGGGTGTATTGGCCATGCTAAATTGTCCCATAGTGCCCAGGGATGTGTAGGTTAGGGTGGATTGGCCATGCTAAATTGTCCCATAGTGCCCAGGGATGCAGGTTAGGGTGGATTGGCCATGCTAAATTGTCCCATAGTGTCCAGGGATGTGCAGGTTAGGGTGGATTGGCCATGCTAAATTATCCCATGGTGTCCAGAGATGTACAGATTAGGGTGGATTGCCCATGATAAATTGTCCCATAGTGTCCAGGGATGTGCAGGTTATCATGGATTGGCCATGCTAAATTGTCCCATAGTGCCCAGGGATGTGCAGGTTATCATGGATTGGCCATTCTAAATTGTCCCATAGTGCCCAGGGATGTGCAGGTTGGGGTGGATTGGCCATGCTGAATTGTCCCATAGTGCCCAGGGATGTGTAGGTTAGGGTGGATAGGCCATGCTAAATTGTCCCGTAGTGTTCAGGGATGTGGAGGTTAGGGTGGATAGGCCATGCTAAATTGTCCCGTAGTGTTCAGGGATGTCTGCATTAGCCAGGGGTAAATGCAGAGCAATAAGGTAGGGGAATGGGTGTGTTACTCTTTGGTCGGTCGGTGTTAGGCTGATTGGCCTGTGTCCTCTCTGTAGGCATTCTATTCTTATTGTATGAACCGTCAAATCATTTTACTGGTTTTAATATTATCAAAATACTAAATTCAAATTTGATTTGATTCTAGTTTCTTGTGGCATCATTTAAATGGATTGACCGAATTTGATTTTTGTTTTGTTTCATGGCAACCCAGGTGCTGCCTTGTTCCAGACTCTCTGCGCTTTGCCCTGGCTCGCTTCCGAATTCTCTTAAAGGTACAGTACCTCTACACCTTCAACAGACAATTTTCTGAGGTTTGTTTCTGCCAATATGAACGTTGAAATGTTGCAACACCAACTGCTTCTCAATTTCTGTCGGTGAGTGAGCAACCGGGAGAAATACCTGAACGATCTTTCAATTTTCCTGCAAGAGCACAGCATCGACACCCACATCACTCGTCTCGGTAGCCATCTTGAATGGCTTTGCGTGATTAGGCTGACCCTGGGGCGGTGGTTAACACAGCTTTCAGTCTGTCAAGCGCCTTCTAACAGTCCACTGCCCACTGAAATGTTCTTCAATACATCCGTCAGTGGGGAGCACACCGCTGCAATGTGCTACGCGTTCCCAATAAAACGCGTTCAAGCCCAGGAATTGTGATCCTGACTGCCTTCATCAATGGTTTGGGAAGCTCCCCAATCACCTCTGTCTTCCAGTCCCGTGAAACCGTCTGATAACACGGCCCGGGGAGGTGGGCTTTTGGGAATTCACTTCTCAAGTCACAGAGTCCTCCCAGCACAGAGACAAACCCTTCGGCCCAGGCTGGTCCATCCCGAACAAAATGGCCGTCCCCTCTAACCCCATTTCCCTGCACTTGGCCCATATCCTTCTAAACCTTTCCTATCCATGGATTTGTCTTGTTAATGGATGCACCTCAACTACTTTCGCAGGCAGCTCATTCCATATGCGTACCACCCTCTGTGTAGAAAATTTGCCCCTTCAGGTTCCCCTTTTATTCTTGCCCCTCTAACCTGAAACTGATGCCCTTGATTCCCCAACCCTGGGGAAAAGACTGAGTGCATTCACCCTCTCATGATCTTATACATTTCTGCAAGATCCCCCCCCCCCTCCCTCAGTCTCCTACACTCTAAAGGGAAAGGTCCTGGCTTGTCTGATCTCTCACTCTAACTCAGGCCCTTGAGTCCTGACAATATCCTGGGCAATTGTTACCACTTTTTGCCAGGTTTGTCGCCAAGCCTGCCTCTTGAAGCTAATCAAATTATTCCGAATGTGTGACTAAACGCAATCACCAGATTCTCAATGTACCCTGTTGGTCTTTGAGATGTGGCTGGTGCATTTTTCATGACCTCAAACTGCTCCAGTTCATTGGGTACCATAAAAAGCCAAAACTGTACCTGCCAGTATCAGTCCATCTTTGAAATATAAGTTGCTTGCCCCACCTTCTCAGTACACCCCTCCAAACGTGGAATCAGATACAAATCAGCCTTTGTAACTGTATTGGCTTTGGGATAGACCACACATGACCACATGGCTTTGGGACCATGACTATGGGTGAGCTCCAGTCACTGCAACTCACTTCAGTTATGTTGCCTTGGAGCATGCATTCAATCTCTTTTTGTATCTATGCCTGAGGGTTAAGTCTATAAGCATGTTGCTTAATTGGAACAGCATTTCCTACATCTACATCATGCATTATTAGATTAGTACTTCCCAGCTTATTTCCACATATCCCCCCCACATACTAACAATAACTCTTACAGGTCATTTTGAGTTTCCTCAGGAAGGAAACCTCTTAACTTATACCAATTTGTGACAGTTTCCTCAGGGTCCAATCTATTTTTAGGAATGTCCAATTCAGGATCCTCTGAACCTGATTCTTCCCTCTGGGCTGTAACCAGTAACAGATTCTCCTTGTGCTTTCCTTCCCTGTCAAAACACCTTTTGATCACATGCACACGACACATTCGGTGAGATTTCTTTCTGTCCAGAGTTCTTATCAAATAATTCATCTTACTCAATTCCCCTTCAATTTGATAAGATCCACTAAACCTTGCTTTTAAAGGCTCACCAATCACTGGGAGAAACATTGTATGGTTTGATACCTTTAAATGCTGTCTAGCTAACTCCCCCACTCAATTTAATCGTTCCCTAAAATTTGACAAATAATCCAAATAGATGATCTCTGAACCCGGACTCACCGATCTCTCCTTAATCAATTTTAACAGTCCTCTCACTAAGTTAATTCAAATGGACTGAATTTGGCCAATCCATTCGGTACATCTCTGATCGCAAAAGAAATGCACGTGGAATTCTCTTATCCCAATCATCTCGATAGTCTTGACTATAAACCCTCAACATGACCTTTAATGTCTGATGCCCCCCTTTCTAGCGCCTCCTGTGATTCTGGATGGTACGCAGCAGATTTGAATTGTTTTATTCCTAAGCTGTCCATAACTTCCTTGAATCATTTTGATGCGAAGTTTGACTCTTGATCTGATTGTATTTCTGTGGGTAGTCCGTATCCCGTGATTAATCCTCTGCAATCCTTCCGGCTGTGATATTGCAGATTGGAAGAGCCACTGGAAATCTAGCAGACTCACCCATTATTGTTCAGAAATGCCGATTCCCACTTTTTGATTGAGGGAGGGGTCCTCTTCAATCAATTAAGACCCTGGGAGAAGGTCCCTCAAATGTAAGAATGGAGATTGAAGGTGCTGCAGACCACATTTGGAGGACTGTGCGCAGCCTTGGGCCCCATATCTCAGGAAGGATGCACTGGTACTGGAGTGTGTTCAGAGGAGGTTCACGAGAATGGTCCCAGGACTGAAGGGCTTAAGGGATGAGGAACGTTTGAGGACTCTGGGTTTATACTCAATGGAGTTTAGAAGAGGGGGGGGATCTAATTGAAACTTACAGAATGCTAAATGGCCTGGGCGGAGTGGATGTTGGGAAGATGGTTCCATTGGTAGAAGAGACTAGGACCTGAGGGCACAGCCTTAGAGTAAAGGGAAGACCCTTTAGAATGGAGATAAGGGGAAATTTCTTCAGAATTCAGTGCCACAGAAGGCTGTGGAGGCCGGGAAATTGAGTCTATTTAAAACTGAGATCGATAGGTTCCTGAGTATCAAGGGGGCGAAGGGTTAAGGGGAGAAAGCGGGAGAATAGAAGGATGAGAGGGGATCTGATTGAGAGCCATAAGATTATTAAAGGATTGGACACTCTGGAGGCAGGAAGCACGTTTCTGCTGATGGGTGAGTCCAGAGCCAGGGGGCACAGTTTAAAAATAAGGGATAGGCTTAGGACAGAGTTGAGGAGAAACATCTCCTCCCAGAGAGTGGTGGCTGTGTGGAATGTTCTACCCCAGAGGGCAGTGGAGGCCCAGTCTCTGGATACTTTTAAGAAAGAGATGGATAGAGCTCTTACGGATTGTGGGAATCAAGGGTTATGGGGATAAAGCAGGAACAGGAGGCTGATTGAGGATGATCAGCCATGATCGTAATGAATGGTGGTGCTGGCTCGAAGGGCCAAATGGCCTGCTGTGCTTTGAGAAACTTAACAGTCATTGTTGTGGTTCTGGTCGCCGAGCTGGGAATTTGTGGAACAGAACCACAACAAGGAGCTACAAATCTTCTCCCGAACTTTGAACTTAGCAGCCATGATAGAATGGCTGAGCAGACTCGATGGGCCGAATGGCTGGGTTACTGCTCCCATGTTTTATATCTTACGTCTGATAGTGTCTGAGGGTTTCCAAACACCTAACATGGATGGCACATCAGGTCAAAGTCAATCGCAGTCCAGGCACAACACCTTCTTCCTATAACCCACTGGTAATTAAACATGAGGAACTACAGCCCATTTCTCATCCACCTGAATATGTGATTGTAGTGATTGTAATGAAGTCAGCGTGATGGACCTCATAGAATAGGAGTTACCGGTTTAGGGCCATGAGCCCGGTCCAATCAGGGAGCGCTATCTGTTAGCCCGGTCCAATCAGGGAGCCCTGTCTGTTAGCCGGATCCAATCAGGGAGCCCTGTCTGTTAGCCAGGTCCAATCAGAGAGCCCTGTCTGTTAGCCGGGTCCAATCAGAGAGTCCTGTCTGTTAGCCGGGTCCAATCAGGGAGCCCTGTCTGTTAGCCCGGTCCAATCAGGGAGTGCGATCTGTTAGCCCGGTTCAATCAGGGGGCCCTGTCTGTTAGCCCGGTCCAATCAGGGGGCCCTGTCTGTTAGCCCGGTCCAATCAGAGAGCCCTGTCTGTTAGCCGGGTCCAATCAGGGAGCCCTGTCCGTTAGCCCAGTCCAATCAGGGGACCCTGTCTGTTAGCCCGGTCCAATCAGGGGACCCTGTCTGTTAGCCCGGTCCAATTAGGGAGCCCTGTCTGTTAGCCCGGTCCAATCAGGGAGCGCTATCTGTTAGCCCGGTCCAATCAGGGGGCCCTGTCTGTTAGCCCGGTCCAATCAGGGAGCCCTGTCTGTTAGCTGGGTCCAATCAGAGAGCCCTGTCTGTTAGCCCGGTCCAATCAGAGAGCCCTGTCTGTTAGCCGGGTCCAATCAGGGAGCCCTGTCTGTTAGCCCAGTCCAATCAGGGAGCCCTGTCTGTTAGCCCGGTCCAATCAGGGAGTGCTATCTGTTAGCCCGGTCCAATCAGGGAGCCCTGTCTGTTAGCCCGGTCCAATCAGGGAACCCTGTCTGTTAGCTGGGCCCAATCAGAGAGCCCTGTCTGTTAGCCCGGTGCAATCAGAGAGCCCTGTCTGTTAGCCCGGTCCAATCAGAGGGCCCTGTCTGTTAGCTCGGTCCAATCAGGGAGCCCTGTCTGTTAGCCCGGTCCAATCAGGGAGCGCTATCTGTTAGCCCGGTCCAATCAGGGAGCGCTATCTGTTAGCCAGGTCCAATCAGGGGGCCCTGTCTGTTAGCCGGGTCCAATCAGGGAGCGCTATCTGTTAGCCCGGTCCAATCAGGGGGCCCTGTCTGTTAGCCGGGTCCAATCAGGGAGCCCTGTCTGTTAGCTGGGTCTAATCAGAGAGCCCTGTCTGTTAGC